>NC_135825.1:6883035-7065535 GCF_964213995.1 Mustelus asterias | reverse complement strand
GTTACCTCATTGAATGTTTTTAAGGCAAAGATAGATAGATTTTTGAACAGTAAAGGAACTAAGGGTTATGGTGAGTGGTCGGGTAAGTGGAGCTGAGTCCAGGAAAAGATCAGCCCTGATCTTATTGAATGGCGGAGCAGGCTCGAGGGGCCAGGTGGCCTACTCCTGTTCCTAGTTCTTATGTTCTTATGTAGACATACATGATATACAGTTTAAGGATCACCACAGTGTCACTACCCATTCTGCACCAGATTTGCAAACCACTCTCAAATCTCTTCAGTCCTGCATACGGGTGACATGGGGCTGGGGTTTACGGCCTCGCTCATCCTGAAACCATTAGATCCCACCGGACGTCAGCGGATCTTCCCATGCTCTGCCCCTCGCCCGCTCCGATTCCCATGGCCGGCGGGATGGTAAAATTTGCCCCATGGTCTGTCCTTCAATGTTGCCTAAGCAAGACTCATATCTTGGCTTGCAATGAAGATTAAAACATCGGAAACAGGAGTCAGCCAGACAGTCCTTTCAACCTGCTCCACTATCCAACAGTAAGAAGTCTCACGACACCAGTTTAAAGTCCAACAGGTTTATTTGGTAGCACTAGCTTTCGGAGCACCGCTCCTTCATCAGATGAGTGAAGGTATGAAGAAAATCCATCTTCACTCACCTGATGAAGGAGCGGCGCTCCGAAAGCTCGTGCTACCAAATAAACCTGTTGGACTTTAACCTGGCGTTGTGAGACTTCTTACTGTGCCCACCCTGGTCAAACGCCAGCATCTCCACATCATCCGCTATCCAACACAATCATGTTTGAAATTCTATAGCAACGTTCCTGCCTTGTCCCCAATTCTTCAATTCCCTTAGTATCCAAAAATCTAGTCAGACACATTTTCCACCTCCCATATATGTTAAAGGAGAGATTCTGGAACATGTTGAGTGTTTCCCATACCTTGGCAGCCGTCTCGCTCAGAAGACCACTATTGACGGGATGATCCAACATCGGATCAGCTGCTCCTGCTTAACCTTCTAGAACTATCACAATGTTTGGTAATAAAGACCTCCGCAACTCAACCAGAATCTTCGGGTACAGATCATTTGTCATCACCTGTACTCCACTGCCACCTGGATTGTGTATCAATGGCAGGTAAGAGCACTGGGGAAAATCCATCAGCAACTCCCCCGCCACATCCTCCGGATTCAGTGGTAGCACCATTGAATAAGTGCTTGCTTCCTTCTTGAAGCCAGCACTCATAGAATCCTACAGTGTAGGAGGAGGCCATTCGGCCCATCGAGTCTGCACTGACCACAATCCCACCCAAGCCCCTATCCCCATAACCCCACGCATTTCCCCTAGCTGGTCCTCCCGACACTAAGAGGCAATTTAGCATGGCCAACCCACCGAACCCGAACATCTTTGGACTGTGGGAGGAAACCGGAGTACCCGGAGGAAACCCACGTGGACACGGGGAGAATGTGCAAACTCCATACAGACAGTGACCCAAGCCGGGAATCGAACCCAGGTCCCTGGCACTGTGAGGCAGCAGCGCTAACCACTGTGCCACCGTGCCGCCCCTTGTGTCACCATGCCGCCCCTACAAGCAATCAGACAAAACTTCTGCAAACTCAACTTCAATGGATTGGACCCTGTGTCTGGGTGGGTGAAGTCCATCTCTGCTGCCACATTCCATTTCCCCATCTCTCAAATGGCTGGTGTCCCAGGGAAAGACAAAGAAAACACTTTAAAGACACTCTGAGATCTCCTCGAAGCACGGTCGCATTTTTAAAATTTGGTCACATGATGTGGTCTTTGTAGGCTGGGTCAACATTTATTGACCATCCCTAATTACTCTTGAGAAGGTGGTGGTGAGCTGCCTTCTTCAACTGCAGCAGTCCATGTGGTGTAGGTACTCCCACTGTGCTGTTAGGGAGGGAGTTCCAGGATTTTGACCCAGCCACAGTGACATTAATGAGTGTGAGGAACTTGCTACTCATCATTCAGTAAGTTGACAGCTCTCTATCCAGCGAGTTCACATTGTGAGTCACAACATCTGAATGATGCGGCAGATGTCCAGAGAGTAGGAAAGAAAATGAGGCAAATCCTGTATTCTGGATTCTACTACCTCATGGGACATTTTGGCCCATCTGCCCAAAGATCTGAGGGTCGGGAATTGGCCTGTTTGCAGTAACATGAAGACCCCTGGCAGAAACCCATGACCCTGAATAGACATCATCCTCAAACTGAGGGAGAGCTGACGATGGCAGAAGGAGATTGAAGCAGGGATGACCAACCAAGTAGGTTGGATGTGTAGAAATAGCCACTTACTGTCGTGTGTTGAAGGATCAGACACTGAATTTCCCTTCAAGCACATCCATTCCTGAGGGAGAGTGTAGCCTTGTGGTGTGTTCCCGGGACTGTGCCGATGAAATCAGTTGTTGCGAAGGATGGGAAGGCTCTGGGTTAATCAGCTGATGTTTGCTGTCCTCCTTCGAGAGAAGCTGCCAACCTCCGTGTGATATTGTGAGTCTAAGAATCACAGATGTGGAGATCATTCCCAGTGCTCCAGCCGCAGAGAATTGGTGCATTGACGCAAAGTGCCAATGGGTAAAGGGTTTCATTGGCACACAGTCAGAGGCATTGGCTTTTCGGATGAGAGGTTAAATTGGAACCACATCTGCCCTCTCATGTGGTTGGCACCATTCCAAGACAGCAGAAGAGCTCTCTTGATGTCCTGGTCAGTATTTAATACATCAAACGGATGATTTTGATGCTATTTGTGGGATTTACAGTGAGAAAATTAATATTCACATTTTCTAAATGACCGTTAAAAAGTAGTGCATTGGCGATAAAGTGCTTTGGGATATCCTGAGGTCCTGAAAGGCACTAAAGCAAAATCCAAGTCTGTTATTTCTTTCATTATTTCTTGTCCCCCTGCTACTTCATCCATTGTCCGCATGCAAGGTCGGACAGTCGGCGGCAGCAACAATTGAATTTATATATCTCCTGTCTCCTCCTTCTTCTTCAGCTCCTTGCCTGAAAGCAGGAGTGACCCATCATGGCCTCCGCCACGTGTAGCTCATGGAGGCAGTTCCCGAATCCACCCCAGCCGGAACGGGGATCGAACCCTGTGCTGGTGGCACCAATCTGATCCAAATCCACCTTCCAGCCACACTGCCACCCACCCCCTGCACACCAACAACACCCCCCATTCCCCCCCCCCCCCCCCCCTCCACCTCCACCACCCTGACAAGAAGTCCAAGTTGCTGTGGTAATGTTTACCTGCATATTGTATTCGTAGAGACTCCAACTTTCTTTCCATCATCTGGCTGACCGGGAATCTCTCCCGCTCTTACATCCTGCCTTTGGCGTAGGTTGGAAAGATTTACAGGGGGGGATACTCAGCCTGTTTGGACCAGCGATGGACACACTTCTTTGGCCATCTCCATAGCTGTTTGACCTCCCTAAATGCATCACCTTACACTTCGCTATGTTAAAATCCACCTGCCACCTTACTGCCCACTCCACCAGCCCATCGATATCATTTTGTGGATTATGGCTATCCTCCACGCTATCCACTACTCAGCCAATCATTGTGTCATCTGCAAATTTACCAATCGTGCTCCCCACATTCATCGTTAATATATAACACAAACTGAACAGGTCCCAACACCGAACCCTGTGCAACAATGCTTGAAACAACTTTCCATTTGCAAGGGCATCAATCGACCAATACCCTCTGCTTCCTGTTAGTAAGTCAACTTTTGATCCAGTTTGCCACATTACTCTGTATCAAAGAACAAAGAACGGTACAGCACAGGAACAGGCCCTTCGGCCCTCCAAGCCTGTGCCGATCATGATGCCTGCCTAAACTAAAACCGTATGCACTTACAGAGTCCGTATCCTTCCATTCCCACCCTATTCATGTATTTGTCTAGTTGCCCCTTAAATGCCGCTATCGTACCTGCTCCCACCACCTCCCCGAGCAGCGCATTCCAGACATTCACCACCCTCTGTGTAAAAAAACTTGCCTCGCACATCTCCTCTAAACTTTTCCCCACGCATCTTAAACCTGTGTCCCCTAGTACTTGACTTTTCTACCCTAGGGAAGAGCATCTGACTATCCACTCTGTCCAGACCACTCATAATCTTGTAGACTTCTATCAGGTCACCCCTCAACCTCCGTCGTTCCAGTGAGAACAAACCGAGTTTACCCAACCTCTCCTCATAGCTAACACGCTCCAGACCAGGCAACATCCTGGTAAACCGCTTCTGTACCCTCTCCAAAGCCTCCATATCTTTCTGGTAGAGTGGCGACCAGAATTGTACACAATATTCTAAATGAGGCCTAATGAGTATCCCATAGACTTGTACTTCTTTGACCATCTGCCGTGTGGGCCCTTGTCCAACGTCTTGCTAAAATCCATGTACACAACATCCACCGCACTACCTTCATCAACTCTTCTTGTCACCTCCTCAAATAATTCAATCAGGTTTGTGAAGTGAGGTCTTCCTTTAATATATCATCATCCAACCGGTTCTGAATTTGTTTTTCAACATAACTTTTACAGTACACAACCAGGCCCTTGGCCCCAACGTTGGTGTTTGTGTTCCACACAAGCCTCCTCCCATCCTCCATCGTGAAGCTTATCGACACATCCTTCGGTTCCTTTATTCCTTGTGTTTATTTAGCATCTTTATTTAACCACGGTTAAAGGAACCGTGGTGCACGAAAGCTGTGCGGGACCTAGTCGAGAAGAAAAGGAAAGCGTACAAAAGGTTCAGAGAGCTTGGCAAAGATAGGGATCTAGATGAGTATACGGCTTGTAGGAAGGGACTAAAGAAGGAAATTAGGAGAGCCAGAAGGGGTCACGAGAAGGCCTTGGCAAGTAGAATTAAGGAAAACCCTAAGGCGTTCTGTAAATATGTGAAGAGTAAAAGGATGAGACGTGAAGGAATAGGGCCTATAAAAGGTGAAGGCGGAAAAATCAGTACGGAACCAGTAGAAATGGCAGAGGTGCTTAATGAGTATTTTGCCTTGGTTTTCACAGAGAAAGACATGGGTGGATGTACTGTGGGCTTGCGGTGGACTGAAAAGATTGAATATGTGGACTTTCACAAAGAGGTTGTGCTGGAATCTTTGAATGGCATCAGGATAGATAAGTCGCCGGGTCCGGATGGGATGTACCCTAGGTTACTGTGGGAGACGAGGGAAGAGATTGCAGAGCCTCTGGCGATGATCTTTGCGTTGTCGATGGAGACGGGAGAGGTGCCGGAGGATTGGAGGATTGCGGATGTGGTTCCTATTTTCAAGAAGGGGAATAGGGATAGCCTAGGAAATTACCGACCGGTGAGTCTAACCTCAGTGGTTGGTAAGCTGATGGAGAAGATCCTGAGGGACAAGATTTATGAGCATTTGGAGAGGTTTAGTATGTTCAAGAATACTCAGCATGGCTTTGTCAAAGGCAGATCATGCCTTACGAGCCTGGTAGAGTTCTTTGAAAATGTGACTAAACACATTGACGAAGGGAAAGCGGTAGATGTGGTTTATATGGATTTTAGCAAGGTGTTCGATAAGGTCCCCCATGCAAGGCTTCTAGAAAAAGTGAGAGGGCATGGGATCCAAGGGGCTGCTGCCCTGTGGATCCAGAACTGGCTTGCCCAAAGGAGGCAGAGAGTGTGCATAGATGGGTCTTTTTCTAAATGGAGGTCGGTCACCAGTGGTGTGCCCCAGGGATCTGTTCTGGGACCCTTGCTGTTTGTCATTTTTATAAATGACCTGGATGAGGAAGTGGAGGGATGGGTTGGTAAGTTTGCCAACGACACGAAGGTTGGTGGGGTTGTGGATAGTCTGGAGGGATGTCAGAAGTTACAGAGGGACATAGATAGGATGCAAGACTGAGCGGAGAAGTGGCAGATGGACTTCAACCCAGATAAATGCGTAGTGGCCCATTTTGGCAGGTCAAATGGGATGAAGGAGTACAATATTAAGGGAAAGACTCTTAGTACTGTGGAGGATCAGAAGGACCTTGGGGTCCGGGTCCATAGGACTCTAAAATCGGCCCCGCAGGTGGAGGAGGTGGTTAAGAAGGCGTATGGTGTGCTGGCCTTAATCAATCGAGGGATTGAGTTTAGGAGTCCGGGGATAATGATGCAGCTATATAAGACCCTTGTCAGACCCCACTTGGAGTACTATGCTCAGTTCTGGTCGCCTCATTACAGGAAGGATGTGGAAAAGATTGAAAGGGTGCAGAGGAGATTTACAAGGATGTTGCCTGGATTGAGTGGCATGCCTTATGAGGATAGGCTGAGGGAGCTCGGTCTTTTCTCCTTGGAGAGACGAAGGATGAGAGGAGACCTAATAGAGGTATATAAGATGTTGAGAGGCATAGATCAGGTGGACTCTCAGAGGCTTTTTCCCAGGGTGGAAATGGCTGCTACGAGAAGACACAGGTTTAAGGTGCTGGGGTGTAAGTACAGGGGAGATGTTGGGGGGAAGTTTTTCACACAGAGGGTGGTGGGCGAGTGGAATCGGCTGCCGTCAGTGGTGGTGGAGGCAAACTCAATAGGGTCTTTTAAGAGACTCCTGGATGAGTACATGGGACTTAATAGGATGGAGGGTTATAGGTAGGCCTAAAAGGTAGGGATATGTTCGGCACAACTTGTGGGGCCGAAGGGCCTGTTTTGTGCTGTAGTTTTCTATGTTTCTATGTTTCTATCTCCTCAAATGGGTGGGATTCTTCACGTAACATGTTTTGTGGAGGTGGAGGTGGCCCAACATTGATCTTAGAATCCCTACAGTGCAGAAGAAGGCCATTCAACCCATTGAGTCTGCACCGACCACAATTCCACCCAGAAGAGAAAACGCTGGAAAATCTCAGCAGGTCTGGCAGCATCTGTAAGGAGAGAAAAGAGCTGGCGTTTCGAGTCCAGATGACCCTTTGTCAAATTTCAATTCCACCCAGACCCTATTCCCGTAACTCCACATACTTACCCTGCTAATCCCCCTGACACTAGGGTCAATTTATCATGGCCAATCAACCCAACCTGCACATCTTCTAGTCCCGCCACTGTCGATCGGTTTTCCCGTTGTTCTCACTCTCCACCGCCGGGAACCCATGGCGGGGCGTCACTCTCAACGAGACTAGAAGATCCCGCTGGCGTGATCCAATAACGGCCAGGAAATTTTAGCCATTGGTCTCGACTCCTCCTTGTGGCAACGAGCTCCACATTCTCACCTCTCTCTGGGTAAAGGAGGTTCTTCTGAATTCCCTCTTGGATTTATTGGTGATTATCTGAAATTTCTGGTGCCTACAAAGAACAAAGAAAATTGCAGCCCAGGAACAGGCCCTCCAAGCCTGTACCGACCATGCAAATGATTCAAATTTCACCACCTGTCGTGGTAGGATTTGTACCTGGGTCCCCAGTACATTAGCCTGGGTCATCAGCCCAGTGACCATACCATTACGCCACTACCTTCCAATTAAGCTTTGGACTCTCCCACAATATCTTTCAACATTCCGTGTGTCTTGTCCGGTTATTTAGCATCTAGAGGGACCATTCTGTTATCTAAGCATATATGATGATGAATCAAAATTAGTTGAGGGGTTTCCTGTTAGGATTTGTTTGCTGATGTTATAAGTTTCTGACAATCTGCATGATAGTTATGGGCACCATATTTGAAGAGAGGAATGTAACAATTAACAAGAGTTAATTACAGGTCATGTCATCAAGATCAGATAAATACAATGCAAACATTTCCTGTTTAACTGAACTCTATTGCTGAGATCCATCCTCAAGGTTACAGAGATACAAAATATTTCTGTTTGGGCTCCGGTTGTAATAGAGACTCGTGTAACTTAACTTTTACCCCCTTACCTGGGGGAGCTGGGCCCACGCCTCGTCCAGATAGCTGGAACGAAAGCAAAATCCTGCAGATGCTGGAAAGCTGAAACAAAAACAGAAAGTGCTGGAAATCTCTTTTTTGGGTTTTTTTTGTTATTTATTAGTGCGACAAGTAAGGTTTACATTAACACCGCAATGAAGTCACTGTGAAAATCCCCTAGTCGCCACACTCTAGCCCCTGTTCGGGTACACTGAGGGAGAACTTAGCATAGCCAATTCACCTAACCAGCACGTCTTTCGGACTGTGGGAGGAAATCAGAGCACCTGGGGGAAACCCACGCAGGGGGAACGTGCAAACTCCGCATAGATGGTAACCCAAGACGGGAATCGAACCCGGGTCCTTGGCGCTGTGAGGCAGCAGTGCCAACCACTATGCCACCCTGCCACCCATCCGGCTGCACATCTGGCAGCACCTGTGGAGAGAAACAGAGTAAATGGGCGGGATCTTCCCCCACTGGAATTTCCCACCCAAAGTCAACGGATCTCTTGCTGGTCTGTCAAATTTTCCGTCCCGCCCTCAACGACTCCCGTCTCAGACAGGTTAGGGAAAATCCCTCCCAGTGTTTCTGGCCAATGATTTTTCGTCAGAACCTTTGAGATGCAGGTGGGAGGTCCCCGCCCAGAAGTGTAAACCCCAATTACCTTTCCACAGATACTGCCAGACCCTCGAAGCATTTCCAGAACTTTATTATCTGACTGACTCCTGAGATGGTGGAACTGATGTATGAGGAGAGATTGAGTCAGTGAGGATTATATTCGCTGGAGTTCAGAAGAATGAGGGGGGGAATCTCATTGAAATCTATAAAATTCTAGCAGGACTAAACAGGATAGATGCAGGAAGGATGTTCCCGATATGGGGGAGTCCAGAACCAGGGATTATAGTTTGAGGATACAGGCTAGACCATTTAGACAGATATGCGGAGAAATTTCTTCACCCAGTGCGTGGTGAGTCTGTGGAATTCTCTACCTTAGAAAGCAATTGAGGCCAAAACATAGATATAACTCTTGGGATGAAGGGCACTGAAGGATTTGGAGGCAAGATGGGATGAGGCTATTGAGTTGGATGATTGGCCATGCTCATAATGAATAGTAGAGCAGGACTTGGGCTGAATGGCCCAGTCTTACTCCTATTTTCAATGTTTATAACTCTTAAATTGCTTGATTTGATTTATTATTGTCACATGTATTAACATACAGTGAAAAGTATTGTTTCTTG
Source organism: Mustelus asterias (assembly GCF_964213995.1). Taxonomy (NCBI): domain Eukaryota; kingdom Metazoa; phylum Chordata; class Chondrichthyes; order Carcharhiniformes; family Triakidae; genus Mustelus; species Mustelus asterias. The sequence goes on along the minus strand of NC_135825.1, from coordinate 7,056,422 downwards.
CGCGCTATACAGACAAAGCATACCGTTCATAGAGAAGACAAGGAGAGGGTGCAGAATGTAGTGTTACAGTCATAGCTAGGGTGTAGAGAAAGATCAACTTAATGCGAGGTAGGTCCATTCGAAAGTCTGACAGCAGCAGGGAAGAAGCTGTTCTTGAGTCGGTTGATACGTGCCCTCAGACTTTTGTATCTTTTTCCCAATGGAAGAAGGTGGAAGAGAGTATGTCCGGGGTGCGTGGGGTCCTTATTTATGCTGGCTGCTTTTCCGAGGCAGCGGGAAGTGTAGACAGAGTCAATGGATGGAAGGCTGGTTTGCGTGATGGACTGAGCTTTGTTCGCAACTCTTTGTAGTTTGTTGAGGTCTTGGGCAGAGCGGGAGCCATACCAAGCTGTGATACATTGAGAAAGAATGATTTCTATGGTGCATCTGTAAAGGTTGGTGAGAGTCATAGCCGACATGCCAAATTTCCTTAGTCTCCTGAGAAAGTAGAGGCGTTGGTGGGCTTTCTTAACTATAGTGTCGGCATGGGGGGGACCAGGACAGGTTGTTGGTGGCCTGGACACCTAAAAGCTTGAAGCTCGCGACCCTTTCTACTTCATCCCCATTGATGTAGACAGGGGCATGTTCTCCTTTACGCTTCCTGAAGTCGATGACAATCTCTTTCCTTTTGTTGACATTGTTGGAGATGGAGCACAACATTTTACAGGAGGCCAATTGGGCCATCATATCTGCATTGGTTCTTTGAAAGATGTATCCACTCAGTCTCACTCCCTTTGCTCCTTCCTCATAGCACTGCAAATTATTTCCATTTGATGTATTCATGCAATTCCATTGTGAAAGTCATTATTGAATGTTCTCCGCCCCATCTTCCTGGAACATTCCAGATCGTGATAACTTGCTGTGTTAAAAAAAACATATCCCTCCTGTTGTTTTGGTATTTGCATTAAATTTACATCTTTTGTTCTCCATCCATCTGTCAGTGGTAACGGTTCCCCTTAGATACTCTGTCAAAACCCTTTTTAACTCTCTCCTTAACTTCTCTACTCGAAAGGAAAACAGTCCTCGCTAGTCAGTGACTCCATGCAACTGAAATCACGCATCCTTGTTACCGTTCTGGTAAATCTCCTCTGCGCCCTCTCCAAGACCTTGACATCCTTCCTAAAGTGTGGTGCCCAGAATTTGACACAATACTTCACCCACTGGGCTTTTATTTAATCATGCTCTCCTTTACCCTGTGCACTTAATGTTGGCATAGGAAGCGGAAGGGAGATGGGTTAATGGATGGGTATTTGAACCCAGGACTTTCTTCGTGTCTGTGGCCCAGAACCAAAGGAATTAGTCATTGAGTTAACGGCTACCTGTAAAAATCTGTGGTATAAAAAAATCCAGCAGATGTTTTTCAGCATTCACCTCAGGTGAATTAGATTCAATTTTTGTCCTGGACATCATTTCGCACTCTGGTGCCATCAGAATGGATTACCTGGTAATTATCACCTTGTTATTTGTGGAATCTTGCTGTATGTAAATTGACTGCTGTGTGTTGCCTACGTAAGAACAGTAATAATCATCCAAAAGTACATCATTAGCTATGAAGGTAAGCGTGCAGGTGCAGCAGGCGGTAAAGAAGGTAAATGGTATGTTGGCCTTCATAGTACGAGGATTCAAGTACAGGAGTAGTAATGTCTTGCTATAATTGTACAGGGCCTTGGTGAGACCACACCTGAAATATTGTGTGCAGTTTTGGCCTCCTTGTCTGAGGGAGGATGTTCTTGAGGGAGTGCAGTGAAGGTTTACCAGACTGATTCCTGGGATGGTGGGACTGACACATGAAGAGAGATTGAATTGGTTAGGATTATACTCACTGGAGTTCAGAAGAATGAACCCTCCCTCGATTTATAGCCATCCAGACAATAATCTGCCTTCCTGCTTGTGCTACCAAAATGGATAACCTCATGTTTATAATGGATAACCTCACATTTGTCTGCTTCCCACAAGAACCAGTCGCTGAGATCACAAAAGGCGCTATATAAATAGAAATCTTTCCTTCTTTTCTCGAATGAGCCTGAACTTTCATACTGCCTACAAAGACCCTGGACTCAGAAATCCACATGGGTCACTGTCTGTGTGGAGTCTGCACGTTCTCCTCGTGTCTGCATGGGTTTCCTCCGGCTGCTCCGGTTTCCTCCCACAGTCTGAAAGACGTGCTGGTTAGGTGCATTGGCCACATGCTAAATTCTCCCTCAGTGTACCCGAACAGGCGCCGGAGTGTGGCGACTAGGGGATTTTCACAGTAACTCCAGAGCAGTGTTAATGTAAGCCTACTTGTGACACCAATAAATAAACTTAAAAAATTTAAAATATTAAAACTATTCAATAGAATAAATACTCTACGCTAGTGGGAGAGTTCAGAGTGAGGGGAAGAATCTGAAAATTAAAGCTAAACCATCTTGGAGTGAAATCAGCAACTTTTCACTCGAAATATAGCAGAAATCTGGAACTCTTCCCCTTTCCGCTTTCCCAGGTGTTACAAAGTTGGGTGGGAGGGTGAGCTGTGAGGAGGATGCAGAGATGCTTCAGCGTGATTTGGACAGACTGTGTGAGTGGGCAAATGCATGGCAGATGCAGCATAACGTGGATAAATGTGAGGTATTCACTTTGGTAGCAATAATGGAAAGGCAGATTACTAACTGAATTTTCTAAGTTAGGAGAAGGGAATATGCAATGAGACCTGAGCGTCCTTGTACAGCAGTCGCTGAAGGTAAGCATGCAGGTGCAGCAGATGGTAAAAAAGGCAATTAGTATGTTGGTCTTCATGGCGAGAGTGTTCTAGTACAGGAACAGGAATGTCTTGATGCAATTATACAGGGCCACATCTGGAATATCGTGTGCAGTTTTGATCTCCTTGTGTGAGGAAGGGTGTTCTTGCTCTAGCGGGGGTACAGAAAGGTGTACCAGATTGATTTCTGGGATGGTGGGACTGACGTATAAGGAGGATTGAGTCGTTTAGGATCGTATTCACTGGGGAGTCTGAAAATAGAGGGCATAGGTTTAAGGTGAGAGGGGGGAGATACAAAAGGGTCCAGAGGGGCAATTTTTTCACACAGAGGGTGGTGAGTGTCTGGAACAAGCTGCCAGAGGTAGTAGTAGAGACGGGTACAATTTTGTCTTTTAAAAAGCATTTAGGCAGTTACATGGGTAAGATGGGTATAGAGGGATATGGGCCAAATGCAGGCAATTGGGATTAGCTTAGGGTTTTTAAAAAAAAGGCAGCATGGACAAGTTGGGCCGAAGGGCCTGTTTCCATGCTGTAAACCTCTATGACTCTATGAGTTGAGAAGATTGAGGAGGAATCTCTTAGAAACCTATAAAATTCTAACAGGACGTGACAGGGTAGATACAAGAAAGATGTTCCCGATGGTGGGGGTGTCCAGAACCAGGGGTCACAGTCTGAGCATACAGGGTAGACCATTTAGGACTGAGATAAGGAGAGGTTTCCTCACCCGGTGAGTGTTCGGCGTATGGTGTTTGTACTACGGAAAGTCGTTGAGGCTAAAACATTGTGGGCGGAATGTTTCTGTCCTGCTCACCATGGGATTCGTAGCAGCCAGGGGCGGATGATGCAATGATCCATTGGCCTCGGGCAGGATTTTCCGGTTTGGTGGCGAACGCGGTTGGAAAATCCCGCCCTGTATGTTTTCAGGAAGCAGTTAGATATAGCACATGGGGAGAAGGGGATCAAAGGATGTGGGGGGAGGGTGGCATCAGGTTATTGAGTTAGATAGAATCCATAGAATCCCTACAGTACAGAAAGAGGCTATTCAGCTGATCGAGTCTGCACCAACTCTCCGACAGAGCATCTTACCCAGGCCCACCCCCTGTGCTATTCCCAAAACCCTATGCATTGACCATGGCTAATCCACCCAACTACACACCTTTGGATACTAATGGGCAACTTAGCATGGCCAATCCGCTTGACCTGCACGTTTTTGGACTGTGGGAGGAAGCCGGAGCACCCGGAGGAAACCCACGCAGACACGGGGAGAACGTGCAGACTCCGCACAGACAGTGACCCAAGCCGGGAATCGAACCCGGGTCCCTGGAGCTGTGAGGCAGCGGTGCTAACCACTGTGCCACCGTGCCACCCATGGATGATCAGCTATGATCATAATGAATGGTGGAGCAGAGCCAAAGGACCGAATGGCCTCCTCCTGCTCTTATTTTCTATGTTTTTGAGGAACAGTTCAGGTGTTCAGGTCTGTTAGTGATGGATGCTTGTTATTAGTATTGAGTTTAATGAGATTAAGTAAGGAAATGTAGTGAAGGTCCACAGATCATCCGTGATATAATTGAATGATGGGATGTGGTTGAAGGCTGAATGGCCTGCACCCAGTGTTCCCTTCTCCCTAGATTCAACCAAAGCTGGGACCAAACAAGTCTTAGCAACTCTTAAACAAGCGACGCGTACTCTGCCAGAGGTAACAAACTCACCTTTTCTATGGAATTGCTGTGCAGACTGTCTGATCAAAATTTTCTGCTTTTATGGTTGGCACGGTGGCACAGTGGTTAGCACCGCTGCCTCACAGCACCAGGGACCCGGTTCGATTCCTGGCTTGGGTCACTGTCTGTGCGGAGTCTGCACGTTCTCCCCATGTCTGCATGGGTTTCCTCCGGGTGCTCTGGTTTCCTCCCACAGTCCGAAAGATGTCCTGGTTCGGTGGATTGAGAACAAAGAACAGTACAAAGAACAGTACAGCACAGGAAACAGGCCCTTCGGCCCTCCAAGCCTGTGCCGCTCCTTGGTCCAACTAGACCAATCGTTTGTATCCCTCCATGCTAAATTGGCCATGCTAAATTGCCCCTAGCTTCGGGGGGATTACCAGGGTAAATATGTAGGGTTACAGGGGTAGGGCCTGGGTGAGATTGTGGTCGGTGCAGACTTAATGGGCCGAATAGCCCCCTTCTGCACTGTAGGTATTTTATGAAAATAAACACTGGATTCAGAATAACAACTTATTTTTATATAACTTGGTATATATTATATATATATATATATACATACCTTGGTATGGGCTCCTGCTGTGCCCAAGACCGCTGTAAACTACAAAGAGTTGTGAATGTAACCCAGTCCATCACGCAAACCAGCCTCCCATCCATTGACTCTGTCTACACTTCCCGCTGCCTCGGCAAAGCAGCCAGCATAATCAAGGACCCTACACACCCCGGACATTCTCTCTTCCACCTTCTTCCGTCCGGAAAAAGATACAAAAGTCTGAGGTCACGTCCCAACCGACTCAAGAACAGCTTCTTCCCTGCTGCTGTCAGACTTTTGAATGGACTGACCTCGCACTAAGTTGATCTTTCTCTACACCCTAGCTATGACTGTAACATTACATTCTGCACTCTCTCATTTCCTTCTCTATGAACGGTATGCTTTGTCTGTATAGCGCACAAGAAACAATACTTTTCACTGAATACTGATACATGTGACAATAATAAATCAAATCTGGTGGTTTGATAGAAATCATAAAATCCCTACAGTGCAGAAGGAGGCCATTCGGCCCATCGAGTCTGCACCATCTCTCGGACAGAGCGTCATGCCCAGGCCCACCGCCTCACTCTGTCCCCGTTTTAAAATTGAGGAGGTGCTAATATAGTTCAGCGAACACAGGGGTTATGGGTGAATGGGATTTGGTGCAAGTTAGAACATGGGTGAGCAGAGTTTGGAATGAGTGTGTGTATATATATATATATATATATACACACACCTGGGGCACGGACACTGGGAGGGCGAACAAGCTGAGACTGGAGTCTTGCTTGTTAGTCCAATACCCGATCTACATGTTTCCCCCACATGGCACCGGGGGCTGGGACACATTAATCTTTCTGTCTGCTGTACTGCTTGTCGATGGGTCTCTCCCTCCACATATTGATCAATAAGCAGATTGTTTCTCCCTCAGTGAGAGTCTCAGCACGCAGGCTGAAGCTCAGGCTATTGAAGCACTGCAGACATTTTGTGAAAGATTTGATGGAGTTAAAATGTGAAGGATGGTTAGGGGAGGATAGTGGGGGGACGGGGGGGGGGGGGCGGGGGGTAGGGAGTTTAGGGGAAGGGATTGCGGGGTGGTGGTAGAAATAAAAAGAAGCCCAAAGGAACAGTACACAGGATTGGTGAGGGAAGAGGAACAGGCAGCTCAGAGAGTGACAGGAGGCTGGATCAGACAGTCTGGGGGATGTGGGGAGTGCGAGGGAGAGGCGGAGTTAGGACTAATATCAATGCTTAGTGTTGATCTGATCTGTGCCTCCATCAGACCATGAAGAATGTGTGCGTATGATGCTCTCTGAGGGTGGCTTTCAGACAGCTAAAATCCAGTGTTACTGGAACACAACTAGCTGAAATCTAGTCTCTTCTTGTTGAAGTCTGTAAGTGGCTGTTATTTTTTTTCTCTCTCTCCAACATTTCTTCCTGGAATATTCTAGAAGTAATTTTGCAACTCTTGCCTTGATCCTGTGGCACTGCTGTAAGTATCTGATGATATACAGAGATCACCGTAATTGAGCAAAACCTGCAACGTGACTGCTTTTAAACGCCAAGTATTTCTGAAATGATTGTACAGCAAGCAGCTCGTGCCCATGGTGCAGGGAGAATGCGTATTTTATACAAGGGGGTTAGTCAGTGAGGTTCAAGTATGTTGCAAGCACACTCGGTCAGCCCTCCCTCTGGGACTAATGCACACAGCGGGGCACTGAAGGGAGAGGTTGTGAGTTTTAACTGCTGAATAAGGGACTGGAGACAATGGGCTTGAAATCTGGGGGATGCGGCATCTCGCAGAGTGCTGAGGGCTGGCGGCTGGAGGATTTCGGCAGTGACTGCACAGTGCACTGTTGATTCGTTAACCTCAGCAGCAGAAATCTGAAACTCTCTCCCACAGAAAGCTGCCGAGGGCAGGGTTTGAGAGATCAGTTCACAGCTGAGACGGGTAGATTCTTACTGGGCAAGTGCATTAAGGGTTAGGGAACCAAGGTGGGCAGGTGGGGGTGATCAGACACATCAGTCAGGACCTCACCGAAAGGACTCGAGGGGCCGAATGGTGGACTCCAGTTCCGGCGTTCCTATAATGTCTTGATGTTCCTATCACCTTTTCGCAGTCTGCACGTTCTCCCCGTGTTCTGCGTGGGTTTCCTCTGGGGGTGCTCCTGTTTCCTCCCACACTCCGAAGATGTGCAAGTTAGGTGGTATGGCCATGCTAAATTGCCCCTTAGTCTCAGGGAAATTAGCAGGGGTACATTTGTGGGGTTACAGGGGATAGGGGTCTGGGTGGGATTGTTGTTGGTGCTGGCTCGATGGGCTGAATGGCTTCCTTCTGCACTGTAGGGAGTCACTGAGGTTCGATTTCGGGCTTGGGTCGCTGCCTGCGTGGAGTTTGCACGTTCTCCCCGTGTCTGCGTGGGTTTCCTCCGGGTGCTCCGGTTTCCTCCCACAGTCCAAAGATGTGCGGGTTAGGTTGATTGGCCGTGCAAAATTGACCCGGAGTGTCAGCGGGATTAGCAAGGTAAATATGTGGGGCTCTGGGGATGGGGCCTTGGTGGGAGTGTGGTTGGTGCAGACTCGATGGGCCGAATGGCCTCCTTCTGCACTGTAGGATTCTATGAGACATTACTGAGAAGCACAATCAAGATCACTGACTGGAAGGAAGAGGTTATAACTGCATGGGAAGACTGAAAGGGCTAGAAAAGAGAAGGCTGATGGGTGACCAATTCGAGGTCCCTCAGATTATGACATAGTTTGATGTGGTGGGTGTGGAGAAGATACCCTCATGCGGACAAAGCAAAGCTAGAGGTCAGAAAGGTCAGATAACCCAACAGAGAATTCAAGAGGCACTTTCCCCAGAGAGCGGGGAGAATGTGGAACATGCGACAAGGACTGGTTGAGGCAAAGAGTTTAGTCATCTCTAAGAGGAAGTGGGCTAAACACATAAATAGAATGTGCTGGGAGAGTGGGATGATGAGGGGTGTGAGGTGGCTCGTGTGGAGCATAAATACCAGCAAGGACCAGTTGGGCTATGGGGAGGTGGTGGCAGAGTGTTATTGTCACTGAACTATTAATCCAGAGACCCAGGGTAGACAGTGCGGAGGGAAGTGGCAGGTTACAGAGGGACATAGATAAGCTGCAGGGCTGGGCTGAGAGGTGGCAAATGGAGTTTAATGCGGAAAAGTGTGAGGTGATTCACTTTGGAAGGAGTAACAGGAATACAGAGTACTGGGCTAATGGTAAGATACTTGGTAGTGTGGATGAACAGAAGGATCTGGGTGTCCATTTGCATAGATCCCTGAAAGTTGGCACCCAGGTTGATAGGGTTGTTAAGAAGGCGTACGGTGTGTTAGCTTTTATTGGTAGAGGGATTGAGTTTTGGAGCCAGGAGGTCATGCTGCAACTGTACAAAACTCTGGTGCGGCCGCATTTGGAGTATTGCGTACAGTTCTGGTCGCCGTATTATAGGAACGATGTGGAAGTGTTGGAAAGGGTGCAGAGGAGATTTACCAGGATGTTGCCTGGTATGGTGGGAAAATCGTATGAGGAAAGGCTGAGGGGCTTGAGGTTGTTTTCGTTAGAGAGAAGAAGGTTAAGAGGTGACTTAATAGAGGCATACAAGATGACCAGAGGATTAGATAGGGTGGATAGTGAGAGCCTTTTTCCTCGGATGGTGTTGGCTAGCACGAGGGGACATAGCTTTAAATTGAGGGGTGAGAGATATAGGACAGATGTTAGAGGTAGGTTCTTTACTCAGAGTAGTAAGGGCGTGGAATGCCCTGCCTGCAGCAGTGGTGGACTCGTCAACGTTGAGAGCGTTCAAGTGGTTATTGGATAAACATATGGATGATATTGGAATAGTGTAGATTAGAGGGGCTTTAGATTGGTACCACTGGTCGGCGCAACATCGAGGGCCGAAGGGCCTGTACTGCGCTGTAATGTTCTATGTTCTATGTTCTAGGGTAATGCTCTGGGGACACGGTTTCGAATCCCACCATGGCAGATGGTGAAATTTGAATCCAATAAAAATCTGCAACTAAAAGTCTATTGATGACCATGAAAGCTGTTGTAAAAACCCATCTGGTTCACCAATGTCCTTTAGGGAAGGAAATCTGCCATCCTTATGTGACCTGGCCTACATGTGACTCTCGATCAATGGTGGGTGGGGGGTGGCCACATGTGACCCTCTGGGTTCCGACACATTTTGTCAACTGTTGCCCACGCGCGGGGTTGCTACATTCCGCTGATTTCTATCCGTGTAGTTTTTTTTCAAACCGGTCTGACTGAAATGATTCACATGTAAAGCGGGGCGAGAGAAGTGAGGGTGCGGGCTAATTGCTCACAACATTGGCTGTGAGAGCCGTGCACTTCCTCTGTGTCCAAAGTGATTCGATTTATTATTGTCACTTGTATTAGTATATAGTGAAAAGTATTGTTTCGTGCACACTATACAGACAAAGCATACCGTTCATAGAGAAGGAAACGAGAGAGTGCAGAACATCGTGTTACAGTTATAGCTGGGGTGTAGAGAAAGATCAACTTAATGCAAGGTAAGTCCATTCAAAAGTCTGACAGCAGCAGGGAAGAAGCTGTTCTTGAGTCGGTTGGTGCGTGACCTCAGACTTTTGTATCTTTTTCACGACGGAAGAAGGTGGAAGAGGGAAGATCCGGGGTGCGTGGAGTCCTTAATTATGCTGGCTGCTTTGCCGAGGCAGCGGGAAGTGTAGACAGAGTCAATGGATGGGAGGCTGGTTTGCGTGAGGGATTGGGCTACATTCATTGCTTTGACCATTTGAAGTTGATGAGAGTTTTATAATATACAAATGTTTAAGCATTTTCTGTGTTGGAAAGACTGTGGGTGGGATTTTCCACACCCACCCCACACGGCGGGGGCGATTCTCCGAACTCTAGGCGGGAGACATTAGCGGAGGCCGTGTAGCGGGCTTCCCATTGGGCGTCATGGCCTCCAGGCGTCTCCTGCCTTTCCAGCGCCGTCAGTTCCACAGCAGAAATCAGGGCAGAATTGTATATATTAAGCTAATGTGTATTATCACCCCCCCCCCTCCCCCGACCCAATCAGGTGTGTTTCACTCCAATGGGGTGTACAAAGGGTCCCCACTAGTGGGGAGCTAGCGGCCGAACCCAGCTGTAGTGAATGGAGGCCATAGAGGCCCCCCCCCCCCAGGAGGTCAGGGCTTAAGGAGGGTGCCCCCTGGGCATTACCAGCTTGGCAGTGCCAACCTGGCCCCCTGGCACTGCCCAGGGGGCAAAGGGACAATGCCCAAAGTGCTCCCAGGCACTAACCACCAGGCATGGGGCAGTGCCAAGAGCGGCAGGCTCTAGGGGGCTTGGGCCTAATGAAGCAGGGCCTCTGGAAAGGCGGGCTGGAGATCGGTGGGGTTGGGGGAGGTCCTGCTGGAAAATCCCCACAGCGGGAATGACCAGGAAGTCCCGCCCTGTGTGATTCTGTGCATGGATAGACTTTTTTGCCCCCCTACCCTTCCCCATCTTTTCTGGAGATCCTGCGCCCTTCTGGGGCATGTGCCGTAGTTCACAGACACTCCTTGGTGCAATGGGCAATTGTCTCCCACATGAATCCAGGCGGAGCATGTTGGCTGCTATTCGACTGTGTGCAGCATCGCCGCCTGATCCTCTCTGACCATCAGTGCTCACTCGAGGTGCCCTGCAGCAGGAACAGGGGCCGAGTTTCTTACCCAATGCAAGGGCAAGTGCTGCGCCAATACCCCATGACTTCCCAAGGAAAGTCAAAGAACCTTCTGCCTATTGAGTTCAGTGGGATAACCCTCTCCCCCTTTGGGTTTGAACATGGGGGTGGCAGGGTGGCACATGGTTTGCACTGCTGCCTCACAGCACCAGGGAGCCGGGTTCGATTCCGGCCTTGGGTCACTGTCTGTGCAAAGTTTGCACGTTCTCCCCGTGTTTGCGTGTGTTTCCTCTGGGTGCTCCGGTTTCCTCCCCACACTCCAAAGATGTGCAGGTTAGGTGGATTGGCCATGCTAAAAATTGCCCCTTAGTGTCCCAAGCTGTGTAAGTTGGATGGATTGGCCATGGTAAATGTGTGAGGCTACAGGGATAGTCCGGGAGAGAGGTCCTGGGTAAGATCTGTCAGTGAGTCAGCTCAGACTCGATGGACCGAATGGTCCCTTCTCCACTCTAGGGATTCTATGATTCTGTGAAATCTCACTCCAGACATTTGAGAGTGTAGCCAGTGCAGCAGCGAGGGAGTGCTGCATTGTCAGAGGTGCCACTTTTTTGGATGAGGCATTAAATTTCCGTGTTGTTCTGGCCAATATTTATTCCTAACCGACGTCACTAACCCAGATGATCTGGTCATTGTCACGTTGCTGTTTGTGGGAGCTTGCTGTGCACAAACTGGTTGCTGCATTTTCAGCATTGCAACACTGGCTACACTTCGAAAGTGCTTCGCTGGCTGTAAAGGGATGTCCTGAGGTTATGTATACAAATAGGTGCTATATTAATGCAAAACCTACTCACTTTCTTTCACCCTCTCATCTCCGAGTATTCATAGAATCCCTACAGTGCAGTAGGAGGCCATTTGGCCTATCGAGTTTGCACCAACCACAATCCCACCCAGGCCCTATTCCCTATAACATCATACATTTACCCTAGCTAGTCCTCCTGACACTGAGGGGCAATTTAGCATGGCTGATCCACCTAATCCGCACATCTTTGGACTGTGGGAGGAAACCAGAGCACCCGGAGGAAACCCACGCAGACACGGGGAGAATGTGCAAACTCCGCACAGACAGTGACCCAAGCCGGGAATCGAACCCCGGTCCCTGCCGCTGTGAGGCAGCAGTGCTAACCATTGTGCCACTGTGCCATCTGCTTCTCTCCAGGCCTCAGGGTTGGCTTGGGAGGAGCCTTCAAAGCAGTAGATCTTTGATAAGTTAAGAGGAATCAAGCCTAAGGAAGCCAGGGGAAGGATACATGAAGTGGAAATGTAGATCCGCCATTACCTTGGAAAGGGTCCAGAGGAGGTTTACAAGAATGATCCCTGGAATGAAGAGCTTGTCGTATGAGGAACAGTTGAGGACTCTGGTTCTGTACCTGTTGGAGTTTAGAAGAATGAGGGGGGATCTTATTGAAACTTACAGGATACTGCGAGGCCTGGATAGAGTGGACATGGAGAGGATGTTTCCACTCCTGGGAAAAACTAGAACCAGAGGGCACAACCTCAGGCTAAAGGGACAATCCTTTAAAATAGAGATGAGGAGGAATTTCTTCAGCCAGAGAGTGGTGAATCTGGGGAACTCTTTTCCGCAGAAGGCTGTGGAGGCCAGGTCATTGAGTGTGTTTAAGACAGAGATAGATAGGTTCTTGATCAATAAGGGGATCAGGGGTTATGGGGAAAAGGCAAGAAAATGGGGATGAGAAAAATATCAGCCATGATTGAATGGCAGAGCAGACTCGATGGGCCAAGTGGCCTAATTCTGTTCCTATGTCTTATGGTCTTATGGGCTTATTACCTATTGAGACGGCAGCAAGAGGCCTGAGGGGCTGAATGGACTATATTTCTTTCGAACTGGGGAGGGAGTGGGGCTGCTGGGAGCTTGGTCAGTCATTTCCATGAGACTTCACGCCATCCCCACACCAAACACCCGCAGAGAGACAAAGCCCCAGCGATGGACGGCACAGAGCCACAATCAACTGTGGGGAATGTTGCTGTGTAATCTGATTTGATTCTCATGTGAATCAAGTTTCATTTCACTTTGTATTGCACAGCGCCCCACTCTCCCAGACATCATCTTTAAATGCTTTTCCCTATTACTGCCTGACACACAAATTCTGCAAAACTGTAAAAGCAGGCCGACACTGCGAGAAACAATCATTCTTTTCCAAACTCTGCGTTTATGTAACCAATGGCAACGGACTGACTGCTTAGCAACCGATTGACAAATTACGATTGGGGAGAGCTGCCTTCGATGGCCCATGTGATAAATATTCCCACCGTGTGGCACAGGCGCAGCTTGCGGACTCCCTTCCCGGTCCCTGTTGAGATCCCGGTTGGCTGATTGGGCGCAGACAGGAGGATTAAACGGGTAACATTTGTGAGAAAAGCTGGTTTCAACCCACCGGATTCTGGCTCCTGTTCAGATGGGCTGAGAATCTGACAGCTTACTACACCTCCCACCTCCCACCAGCACCCCACCCTCTCCAGGGATGGCTTTTTGCACGGTGGCCCTGCTGCCTCACAGTGCCAGGGACCCGGGTTCGATTCCCAGCTTGGGTCACCGTCTGCGCGGAGTCTGCACGTCCTCCCCGTGTCTGTGTGGGTTTCCTCAGGGTGTGTGGTGAACCATCGTTGGTTCCCACCAGGTAGTACTGAGCCAGGGTCTGGCCAGTACTATGAGTCTGTATATATGTTGCTGTTGGGGTTAGGGTTGGGTTGTTCTGCATGTTACTGTTGGGGTTAGGGTTGGGCTGTTCTACCTGTAATATAGTTATTATGGTACATCCCAGTCGGGCTCCGCCTCCTGGGAGAGGTATAAAGGTCACTGCTCTGTCTGGGACCCCTCAGTCTGGGATCGTGTATTATATATGGTAGCTCTATTGTAGTAGTCAATAAAAGCCTTTATTTCCTCGAGCATCTCTAGCCTCGTGAGTTATATCGCGCATCAGGGTGTTCCGGTTTCCTCTCACAGTCCGAAAGACGTGCTGGTGAGATGCATTGGTCATGCTAAATTCTCCCTCAGTGTACCCGAACTGGCGCCAGAGTGTGGCGACTCGGGGATTTTCACACTAACTTCATTGCAGTGTTAATGTAAGCCTACTTGAGACACTAATAAATAAACTTTTAAACTTGAGACTTTATTTTAAATATCTTAATGATGCTGGTGACCTCTGATTTAACCTTTTGCGAAGTTACTGTGAAAATCCCCGAGTCGCCACACTCTGGCACCAGTTCGGGTACAGCTACAGTGGAGCAAGGAAAGCGTTGGAGAGAAGATAAGTGCTTTTACAGCACGGCTTGTGGGCCAGGAGGAGTTGCAATGCTTCTCTCTCATGGTCGGGGACTGGACCCGGCATTTGGGATCGGACCTACCCAGCCCAACAACCTCCTCCAGATTCTCCCCAGCTGACAGGAAGATAAGGGGGAACTGATCAGTGGTAAAAGACTGATGTTATAAAGTTAAACCGCCACAGCTTGTGGGGAAACACAAAGTTCCAGAATCCTGTTAGATTATTGGGCTCCCCATCCCCAAATTAAAATTTCCCCAAAAATACAGATCTGGTCATCATAGAATTATGGAATTAATTTGCCTGATGACTCAATTGTAAAACACCTGTGACATGCTTTGCTACATTAAAGCTGCTACGTAAATGCAGGTTGTTGTTGTAAGGCAGGAGGCCCCCAGGTTAGTTGGAACAACCCTGGGCTTAAAGTTTTTTAAAAGTTTATTTATTAGTGTCACAAGTAGGTTTACATTAACACCGCAATGAAGTTACTGTGAAAATCCCCTAGTCGCCACACTCCGGCGCCTGTTCGGGTAACACTGAGGGAGAATTTAGCACGGCCAATACACCCTAACCAACACGTCTTTTGGACTGTGGGAGGAAACCGGAGAACCCGGAGGAAGCCCATGCAGACACGGGGAGAATGTGCAAACTCTGCACAGACAGTGACCCAAGCTGGGAATCAAACTCAGGTCCCTGGCGCTGTGAGGCAGCAACGCTAACCACTGTGCCGCCATGCCATGCTTATCAGGGGAAAAGATCCCTTTTGAAAATTGTATGTGTTGTTGTCGGGTGAGGGGGGGTGGGGGGGGGGGATTTTAGCTGTGTGAATCAGAGGGTCATTTGGCCCAGTGTTGTGATAGCCCTCCAGCTTTCTCCATTTAAAGCTTTTGTCCAATTCCCTTTTGCGGAGTTACTATTGAATCTGTCTCCATCGCCCTCTCAGTCAGCGCATTCCAGATCACAACACACTCTGCAAAAAAAAGATTCTCCTTATCCCTCCCCTATTGACTCTCACTGTCCAGTGGAATGTCTGTTTATTGGCCGGGGAGAGGACCAGGCTGAGCTGCAGTACACATGTGGTAGAGTATCTTCCGGACAGATATTGTGCAGGGTCTGCAAGTGATGCTGGGCAATTGGATGCATTACCAAGAAGGCATCAGTGCCCAACGCAACTGTATATACCCCTGAAACCACAGGGGAGATGGTAGGGAATTTTATTTTATTCATTTGTGGGACATAAGTGTTACTAGCTGGCCAGCATTTATTGTCCATCCTCAGTTGCCCTTTAACTAAGTAGCTTGCTTGGCCATTTCAGAGGGCAGTTGAGAGTCAACCACATTGCTGTGGCTCTGGAGTCACATAGAATCCACTGAAACCCTACAGTGCAGAAGGAGGCCATTTGGCCATCGAGCCTGCACCAACAACAATCCTAACCCTATCCTCATAACTCCAGGCATTAACCCACTAATCCCGTTAGTTGGAACAACCCTGGGCTTAGAGTTTAAAGATTTTAAAAAGTTTATTTATTAGTGTCACAAGTGGGTTTACATTAACACCGCAATGAAGTTACTGTGAAAATCCCCTAGTCGCCACACTCCGGCACCTGTTCGGGTACACTGAGGGAGAATTTAGCATGGCCAATGCACCTAACATGCACATCTTTGGACTGTGGGAGGAAACCGGAGCACCCGGAGGAAACCCACGTGGACAGGGGGAGAATGTGCATACTCGACACAGACAGTGACCCAAGCCGGGAATCGAACCTGGGTCCCTGGCACTGTGAGGCAGCAATACTAATCACTGTGCCACCATGCTGCTCCTGTGCCACCGTGATGCCCCTATAGGCCAGACCAGGTAAGGACGGCTGATTTCCTTCTCTAAAGGACATTAATGAACCAGATGGGTTTTTCCGACAATCGACAATGGTTTCACGGTCATCAGTAGATTCTTAATCCCAGTTATTTTTTATTGAATTCAAATTCCACCATCTGCCGTGGCGGGATTCAAACCCAGGTCCCCAGAGCATTAGCTGAGTTTCTGGATTAATAGTCTAGCGATAACATCACTAGGCGATGGCTGAGTGGAAATCTGAAATTGGAGTGTGTCCATTGTCATCAAGGCAGGTGCCCTCACTCCCACTCCCTTCCTGTAACATTCCAGTCACTTTTGGGTTTTTTATAGAATCCTACAGTGCAAAAGGAGGCCATTTGGCCCATCGAGTCTGCACCGACAACAATCCCACCCAGACCCTATCTCCAGAACCCAATGTAGTTACCTTGCTAATCCCCTGACACTAAGGGACACAAGTTAAAAGTGAGGAGTGGGAGGTTTAGGGGGGATTTGAGGAAAAACCTTTTTATCCAGAGGGTGGTGAGGGTCTGGAATGCACTGCCTGGGAGGGTGGTGGGGGCGGGATGCCTCACATCCTTTAAGAACAAAGAACAAAGAACAATACAGCACAGGAACAGGCCCTTCGGCCCTCCAAGCCCGCGCCGCTCCCCGGTCCAGGATTGAATCCTGAATCCAGGATCCCCGCCCAATTTTCCAGCCTATCTACATACCAATATCCTATCCACCGAGCTGTCCCTCACAGCTACGATGCTTTGTTCATTACAACCTCTATGAGAAGGATGGTCTACACCTTAATCAGAAGGGGACCAATATCCTGGGGGGTAAATTTGCTAAGGCCATGCAGGGAGGTTTAAACTGATTCGGGGGGGGGGGAGGGATCCTGAGTAGTGGGGCTGAAAGTGAGGGATGCATGGATGGGGACTGCAATGCACGGCATTGCAGAGGTGGGGTGGAGCAGGGTTTGAAATGTGTATACTTCAATGCCAGGAGTATTCGCAATAAAGTGGGTGAACTTGCAGCGTGGATCAGTACCTGGGACTTCGATGTTGTGGCTATTTCAGAGACATGGATAGAGCAGGGGCAGGAATGGATGCTGCAGGTCCCGGGGTTCAAATGTTTTAGTCGAAGTAGGGAAGGAGGTAGAAGAGGGGGAGGGGTAGCATTATTGGTCAGAGATTGTATCACAGTGTCAGAGAGGAGGTTTGATGAGGACTTATCTGTTGAGGTAGTATGGGCGGAGATTAGAAATAGGAGAGGAGAGGTCACCCTGTTGGGAGTCTTTTATAGACCTCCTAAAAGTTCTAGAGAGGTTGAGGAAAGGATTGCGGAGTCAATCCTGCTTAGGAGTGAAAGTAATAGGGCAATTGTTATGGGGGATTTTAACTTGACTAATATTGACTGGAATTGTTATAGCTCTAGCTCGTTAGAGGGGTCAGTTTTTGTTCAAAGCGTGCAGGAAGGTTTTTTGACTCAGTATGTAGACAGGCCAACTAGAGGTGAGGCTATATTGGATCTGGTGCTGGGAAATGAGCCAGACCAGGTGCTAGACTTGGAAGTTGGTGTGCATTTTGGTGATAGTGACCACAATTCGGTTACGTTCACCTTAGTGATGGAAAGGGATAGGCATGAACCTCGGGCCAGTGGTTTTAGCTGGGGGAAGGGTAATTATGAGGCTATTAGGAGAGAATTAGGAAACATAGGTTGGACTAGGAGATTACAGGGACTGGGAACGTCCGACATGTGGAGTTTTTTCAAGGAGCAGCTACTGCGAGTCTGTGATAGGTATGTCCCTGTCAGGCAAGGAGGAATTGGTAGGGCTAGGGAACCGTGGTGCACCAAAAAAGTTTCTTTGTTGGTTAAAAAGAAAAAGGAGGCTTATGTTCGGATGAGACGTGAGCACTCGGGTAGTGCACTAGAAAGCTTTAGATTGGCTAAGAGGGAGTTGAAGAGCGAGCTTAGAAGGGCTAAAAGGGGACATGAGAAGACTTTGGCGGATAGGGTTAAAGAGAATCCTAAGGCGTTCTATAGGTATGTCAAGAACAGAAGGTTGGTTAGGGCAAGTTTAGGGCCAGTTATAGATGGCAGAGGGAAGTTATGTGTGGAACCGGAGGAGATTGGTGAAGCATTGAACCAATATTTCTCTTCGGTGTTCACGCAAGGGGACATGAATATAGCTGAGGAGGACACTGGGTTGCAAGGGAGTAGAATAGACAGTATTACAGTTGATAAGGAGGATGTGCAGGATATTCTGGAGGGTCTGAAAATAGATAAATCCCCTGGTCCGGATGGGATTTATCCAAGGATTCTCTGGGAGGCAAGAGAAGTGATTGCAGAGCCTCTGGCTCTGATCTTCAGGTCGTCGTTGGCCTCTGGTATAGTACCAGAAGATTGGAGGTTAGCGAATGTTGTCCCATTGTTTAAGAAGGGGAACAGAGACTTCCCCGGGAATTATAGACCGGTGAGTCTCACTTCTGTTGTCGGCAAGATGTTGGAAAAAATTATAAGGGATAGGATTTATAGTTATTTGGAGAGTAATGAATTGATAGGTGATAGTCAGCATGGTTTTGTGGCAGGTAGGTCGTGCCTTACTAACCTTATTGAGTTTTTTGAGAAAGTGACCAAGGAGGTGGATGGGGGCAAGGCAGTGGACGTATATATGGATTTTAGTAAGGCGTTTGATAAGGTTCACCATGGTAGGCTTCTGCAGAAAATGCAGATGTATGGGATTGGGGGTGATCTAGGAAATTGGATCAGGAATTGGCTAGCGGATAGGAAACAGAGGGTGGTGGTTGATAGTAAATATTCATCATGGAGTGCGGTTACAAGTGGTGTACCTCAGGGATCTGTTTTGGGGCCACTGCTGTTTGTAATATTTATTAATGATCTGGATGAGGGTATAGTTGGGTGGATTAGCAAATTTGCTGATGACACCAAAGTCGGTGGTGTGGTAGACAGTGAGGAAGGGTGTCGTAGTTTGCAGGAAGACTTAGACAGGTTGCAAAGTTGGGCCGAGAGGTGGCGGATGGAGTTTAATGCGGAGAAGTGTGAGGTAATTCACTTTGGTAGGAATAACAGATGTGTTGAGTATAGGGCTAACGGGAGGACTTTGAATAGTGTGGAGGAGCAGAGGGATCTAGGTGTATGTGTGCATAGATCCCTGAAAGTTGGGAATCAAGTAGATAAGGTTGTTAAGAAGGCATATGGTGTCTTGGCGTTTATTGGTAGGGGGATTGAATTTAGGAGTCGTAGCGTTATGTTGCAACTGTACACAACTCTGGTGCGGCCGCACTTGGAGTACTGTGTGCAGTTCTGGTCCCCACATTACAGGAAGGATGTGGAGGCTTTGGAGAGGGTGCAGAGGAGGTTTACCAGGATGTTGCCTGGTATGGAGGGGAGATCCTATGAGGAGAGGCTGAGGGATTTGGGATTGTTTTCGCTGGAAAGGCGGCGGCTAAGAGGGGATCTTATTGAAACATATAAGATGATTAGAGGTTTAGATAGGGTGGATAGTGATAGCCTTTTTCCTCTGATGGAGAAATCCAGCACGAGGGGGCATGGCTTTAAATTGAGGGGGGGTAGTTATAGAACCGATGTCAGGGGTAGGTTCTTTACCCAGAGGGTGGTGAAGGATTGGAATGCCCTGCCAGCATCAGTAGTAAATGCGCCTAGTTTGGGGGCGTTTAAGAGATCCGTAGATAGGTTCATGGACGAAAAGAAATTGGTTTAGGTTGGAGGGTCACAGTTTTTTTTCTTTTAACTGGTCGGTGCAACATCGTGGGCCGAAGGGCCTGTTCTGCGCTGTAATGTTCTATGTTCTATGTTCTATGTTCTATTAACTCACCCCCACCCCCCATTCCAGACCATGTGATCTCCAGGGAGAGGCGAAAACCCAGAGTGAAAAACCCCAGGGCCAATATGGGGAAAAGAAATCTGGGAAATTCCTCTCCGACCCCCTGAGGCGATCGAAACGAGTCCAGGAGATCACAATGGCCCTGATCGGAAAATGCTTCCCAACCCTAGTCATTTCCACTTCCACGAACACCATATGAATTCCCTGCCCCCGAGACAGGTTCCCAACTATCCGCAGTCTCGCTCTGTACTGGCACCAGCAAGATGATCATAGAATGAAGCCTTGAAACGAGAAACAAGGAACAATTAGCCCGCGCCGCTCCCTGGTCCAAACTAGACCACTCTTTTGTATCCCTCCATTCCCACTCCGTTCATATAGCTGTCTAGATAAGTCTTAAACGTTCCCAGTGTGTCCGCCTCCACCACCTTGCCCGGCAACACATTCCAGGCCCCCACGACCCTCTGTGTGAAATATGTCCTTCTGATATCTGTGTTAAACCTCCCCCCCTTCACCTTGAACCTATGACCCCTCGTGAACGTCACCACCGACCCGGGGAAAAGCTTCCCACCGTTCACCCTATCTATGCCTTTCATAATTTTATACACCTCTATTAAGTCTCCCCTCATCCTCCGTCTTTCCAAGGAGAACAACCCCAGTTTCCCCAATCTCTCCTCATAACCAAGCCCCTCCATACCAGGCAACATCCTGGTAAACCTCCTCTGTACTCTCTCCAAAGCCTCCACGTCCTTCTGGTAGTGTGGCGACCAGAACTGGACACAGTATTCCAAATGCGGCCGAACCAACGTTCTATACATCTGCAACATCAGACCCCAACTCTTATACTCTATGCCCCGTCCTATAAAGGCAAGCATGCCATATGCCTTCTTCACCACCTTCTCCACCTGTGACGTCACCTTCAAGAAGTACCTGAATGAGTACTTGGCACATCATAACGTTCAAGGCTATGGGCCAAGTTCTAGCAAGTGGGATTAGGTGGGCAGGTCAGGACATTTCATGCGGTCGGTGCAGACTCGATGGACCGAAAGGCCTCTTCTGCGCTGTAGTGTTCTGTGATTCTAAATTGACCCTAACGTCAGGGTGTTTAGCAGGGTAGATGAGGGTTATGGGAATAGGACCTGGATGGGACTGTGGTCGGTACTCTTTCTGCACTGTAGGGATTCTATGATTCTATGAACTTAGCATGGCCAATCCACCTAACCTGCACATCTTTGGAAACCGGAGCTTCCGGAGGAAACCCACGCAGACACGAGGAGAACGTGCAGACTCCACACAGACAGTGACCCGAGGCTGGAATCGAACCTGGGTCCGTGGCGCTGTGGGGCAGCAGTGTTAACCACTGTGCCGCCGTGCTGTCCTGTTGTGTTCGTTTAGGAGTTGAATTAGGAAGCTTTGTGCACAGGTTTCCACACTGAGTTCAATGCCACCCTTTGCAGTGCTCATATTTATTAATGATCGCAACAATTTGCAGGATCGAATCATTTTTGTCATCGCACCATTGCAATGAATGATTTAATTGCATAATTATGCAATGAAATTGTAGCTGTGCTGTGGCAGAGACACAGATTGCCATGCCAGCCACGATTTAATGGGAAGCACTCACACGTCTGAGTCAGCAACAACTTTCATTAGCACCTTTAACTCTGTAAACTGCTCCAAGATGTTTCACAGGAGACAAAATCTGCCCAAGAGCCAAAAGTTGGACTGTCAGGACAGGTACAGCATCACGTAGAATCATAGAATCTCACAGTGCTGAAGAGGCCCTTCGGCCCATCGAGTCTGCACCGACACGTGTGTGAAACACCTGACCTCCCACCTAATCCCATTTACCAGCACTTGGCCCATGGCCAATGTTACTGGGTTTGAAGTCTGGAGGCTGTGACTAATAATGCAGGGACATGAGTTCAAATCCCACAGTGGGGAAATTAAATTTAATTAAACTAACTCTGGAAGGAAAAGTTTGTCTTATTGAAGGTGACTATAAAACTATTGGATTGTTGTAAAGACCCATCTGGCTCACTAATGTCTTCCAGGAAAGCAAATCTGCCCAGTTCCAAACAGGAATCATTCGATTTGATTTGATTTATTATTGTCACATGTATTGATATACAGTGAAAAGTATTGTTTCTTGCGCGCTATACAGACAAAGCATACCGTTCAGAGAGAAGGCATGGTAGCACAGTGGTTAGCACTGCTGCTTCACAGCTCCAGGGTCCTGGGTTCGATTCCCGGCTCGGGTCACTGTCTGTGTGGAGTTTGCACATTCTCCTCGTGTCTGCGTGGGTTTCCTCCGGGTGCTCCGGTTTCCTCCCACAGTCCAAAGATGTGCGGGTTAGGTTGATTGGCCAGGTTAAACATTGCCCCTTAGAGTCCTGGGATGCGTAGGTTAGAGGGATTAGCGGGTAAATATGTGGGGGTAGGGCCTGGGTGGGATTATGGTCGGTGCAGACTCGATGGGCCGAATGGCCTCCTTCTGCACTGTAGGGTTTCTATGATTCTAAGGAAACAAGAGAGTGCAGAATGTAGTGTTACAGTCATAGCTAGGGTGTAGAGAAAGATCAACTTAATGTGAGGTAGGTCCATTCAAAAGTCTGATGGCAGCAGGGAATTAGCTGTTCTTGAGTCAGTTGGTACGTGACCTCAGGCTTTTTTTTCCCGATGGAAGAATGGAAGACAGTGGCCGGAATTTTTCCGCCCGCCCACCACGGTAATCGGAGCGGGCAAGGGGCGGACAGTGGGAAGGTTCATTAACTAGGGACAGGATTTCATGGTTTTGGAACGAGCAAGGCCGTAAAATCTTGCCTAGTATGTCTGGGGTGTGTGGGGTCCTTAATTCTGCTGGCTGCTTTTCCGAGGCAGCAGAAAGTGTAGACAGAGTCAATGGATGGGAGGCCAGTTTGAGTGATGGATTGGGCTACATTCATGATCTTTTGTAGTTTCTTGCAGTCTTGGGCAGAGCAGGAGCCCATACCAAGCTGCGATACAACCAGAAAGGATGCTTTCTTTGGTGCATCTGTAAAAATTGGTGAGAGTCATAGTGGACATACCAAATTTCCTTAGTCTCCTGAGAAAGTAGTTAAGAAAGTGGGCTTTCTTAACTATAATGTTGGCAGGGGGACCCAGGGCAGGTTGTTGGTGATTTGGAAACCTAGGAACTCGAAGCTCTCGACCGTTTCTACTTTGTCCCTGCTGATGTAGGGCAGCACGGTGGCACAATGGTCAGCACTGCTGCCTCACAGTGCCAGGGATCCGGGTTCGGTTCTCGGGTTGGATCACTGTGTGGAGTCTGAACATTCTCGCCGCGTTTGCATGGGTTTCCTCCGGGCGCTCCGGTTTCCTCCCACAATCTGAAAGACATGCTGGTTAGGTGCATTGGCCATGCTAAATTCTCCCTCAATGTACCCGAGCAGGTGCTGTAGTGTGTTGACTAGGGGATTTTCACAGCAACTTCACTGCAGTGTTAATGTAAGCCTGCTTGTGCCACTGATAAATTAACTAACTATGTAGATGAGGCATGTCCTCTATTACACTTCCTGATGAGAATCTCCTTTGTTTTGTTGACATTGAGGGAGAGATTATCATCGCCGCACCAGTTCACCAGATTCTCTATCTCATTCCTGTTCTCTGTCTCGTCATTGTTTGAGATCTGTCCCACTACGGTGGTGTCGTCAGCAAACTTGAAAATCAAGTTGGAGGGGAATTTAGCCACGCAGTCATAGGTGTATAAGGAGTATAGTAGGGGGTTGAAAGCATAGCCTTTTGGGGCACTGGTGTTGAGGATGATCGTGGAGGAGGTGTTGTTGCCTATCCTTACTGATTGCGGTCTGTGGGTTAGGAAGTCTAGGATCCAGTCGCAGAGCGAGAAGCTGAGCCACAGGCCATGGAGATTAGAGATGAGTTTCATAGGAATAATGGTGTTGAAGGCTGAGTTGTAGTCAATAAATAGGAGTCTGACATAGGTGTCCTTGTTATCTAGGTGTTCCAGGGTTGAGTGCAGGGCCAGGGAGATGGCGTCTGCTGTGGACCTGTTGCGGCGGTAGGCAAACTGTAGTGGATCCAGGCAATCTGGGGGACTGGAATTGATTCGTGCCATGACTAGCCTTTCAAAACACTTCATAATGATGGATGTCAGAGCTACCAGACAATAGCCATTAAGGCACACTGCTTGGCTTTTCTTTGGTCCAGGGATGATCGTTTGGATGATGAATAATGTTTCGATGGATTCGAAACAGTAACTCTGCTTCTCTCTCCACAGATGCTGTCAGACCAGCTGAGTTTTTCCAGCACTTTCTGTTTTTATTAAGGAAATCAGCCAACCTTATTGGTCTGGCCTGTATATTGCTCCAGACCCACAGTATATGGTTGTCTCTTAACCGCCCTCTGAAATAGCTGAGCAAGTAACTCAGTTCCCTTCAATAAGGCGGCTCAGTGACCACCCTGTCAAGGACAACTAGGGACAAACAATATCCAAATCCCACAAACAAGTAAAGGAAATAAGTTGGACCCGCAGACTTGCATTCTAAAGGAGAAGGGAATTTCCTAAGCTGAGGGTATAGGCAAGGTGGCATAGTGGTGAGCACTGCTGCCTCACAGCACCAGGGACCCGGGTTCAATTCCTGGCTTGGGTCATTGTCTGTATGGAGTCTACACTTTCTCCCCGTGTCCGCGTAGGTTTCCTCCGGGTGCTCCAGTTTCCTCCCACAGTCTGAAAGATGTGCTGGTTAGGTGCATTGGCCATGCTAAGTTCTCCCTCAGTGTACCCGAACAGGTGCCAGAGTGTGGCGACTAAGGGATTTTCACAGCAACTTCATTGCAGTGTTAATGTAAGCCTTACTTGTGACACTAATAAATAAACTTAAAAACTCAGCAGCTGAAGGTGCGGATACCATTGGCGGGGATGAGGAAGAAGGGGATGCACAGGCGGTCAGAGATGGCAGGGGTGATGGAGAGGGACAGGGTGGGGGGAGGGGGGAGCATGGAAGGTTCAGAGGGCTGTAGCCTGGAGAAGATTACAGACACGGGCGGAATTTTCCCGTCCCGCCCACCGCGGGAATCGTAGCAGGCGGCGCAGAAAATTCGGTGTAAGTGCAAAGGTCCGTTGACATTGGACGGGAATCTCCGGCCTTGAGGCGAGTGCAGCCAGAGATTCCCGCCCAGGGGAAGGTGAAGTCAGCGGGGGATTTCAGCACGGAGTGAGAATGTTACAGTAGGTAGCATGGAAGTCAAATTAGCCCAGCCAGCACAGGGGTGACTTACTACGACAATGGGTGGTACACTTGCCCCACCCGGCCCACAGTGGCGCACGGAGGCACTATAGTTTAGTCACGGAATAAGATGGCAGCTTATCCCCTCGACATGGCTCCCAGATCAGTCACCCATTTCGCTATACACGGCGTGGACAAGTTGGGCCGAAGGGCCTGTTTCCATGCTGTAAACCTCCATATTTCTGATGCATGTTAGTTTATCTTCCCCATTTGCCCAACTAACTGACAGCTCCTGATATGAACCTTTGTCTGGAAACGGTTCCCAGGACAATAAGAGTCGAAGGAATGGGACTCGGAAAACTGACAGGAATACAACCCTTTGACAAGGCCCCAGTGTATTTCTCTTTGATCAACTCCACAATCACAGCAGTTGAAAAATGTTATGCCATTCACCAATCCTGACTAATCACTCCAGAGTCTAAAGTTCAGGAACTGCCCTCTGTGAGCACTTGTTGCTGCTCCAACACTTGCATTTGTTACACAACCAGTCTCAGCCAAACCTGCGCAACGTGGAGATATTGGGATAATTTGCTAGCAACAGTTATGGCACAGTGGTTAGCACTGCTGCCTCAAAGCGCCAATGACCGGGTTCGATTCCGGCCTTGGGTGACTGTGTGGAGTCCGTGTGTTCTCCCCATGTCTGGGCATGTTTCCTCTGGGTGCTCCGGTTTCCTCCCACAGGCCAAATGACGTGCTAGTTATGTGAATTGGCCATGGTTAATTGTCCCTTCGTGTCACAAGATATCTAGGTTAGATGGATTAGCCATGACAAATATGTGGGGCGATGGGGATAGGGTGGGGGGAAAGGGCGTGGGTAAGATATTCTGTCAGAGAGAGTCCGTGCAGACTCGATGGGCTGAATGGCCTCCTGTAGGGATTCTATGACCTCAAAGCCCTCACTTAATTCATAGAATCCCTACAGTGCAGAAGGAGGCCATTCAGCCCTTCGAGCCTGCACCGGCAACAATCCCACTCAGGCCCTATCCCTATAATCCCACATATTTACCCTGCTAATCCCCCGATACTAAGGGACAATTTAGCATGGCCCATCAACATAATCCTTTGGGCTGTGGGAGGAAACCAGAGCTCCCGGAGGAAACACATGCAGACATGGGGAGAATGTGCAAACTCCACACAGACAGTAACACGAGGCTGGAATTGAATCCGGGTCCCTGCCGCTGAGTCTATCCAGAGAACTGCGAACCTCATCCAAAGGTCTCAAGTCCAGTATCACGTGAGCATTAGTCTTTGCTGTATTAAACCTGTGAAAAGGGTCTTTTGTCTATGGGATTGATTTAATTGGAACACATTAGACATATTTGTTAAGGGTTATACATTATAGTGGTTGTTCTGTTTCTTGTTTGTAATGGATAAAAGTTCTTGTTAATTTTCTTACTATACATGTTAACCATATTCTTAAATAAACATTGTATGATAAAAGCTCCCTAGTGGGTCATTTGAATCATACTGAATCATGCTTTTCCTAGTCAAATTCAAGAGGCAAAACTTATGATCCAGGCAGGCTCCATAAAATACTTCGGAGTTTCTGATCTGAACCATAACACTTTTAACTCTTGTCTTCATTCCCAGTGCAAATAGAAACTGAAATCTCTTTGTGAAGAACACCAGTCATTAGAACTGGGATGAAGTGAGGCTGTGAGTGGAGTGAGAGTTTAAACTTTCAATCCTTAATGATTTGTGAGAAATAATCTCGATGCAGTTGCTGATTACGCAAAGAGAACCTGTGTTAATAGGATACCGTTCATAACCTCAGGATGTCCCAAGGCATTTTACCACCAATGAAGTACATTTTGATGTGTACTCACTGTTATCATAAAGGAAAATGACAGCAAAATGCGACACAGCAAGTTTCCATAAATAGCAATGAGTTAAATAATACTCGGTTTTGATGGTGGCTGAGAACAGGATTGGATTTTGCTAGGATACCCTCACAAGCCCTGTGTCACGGTGGCACAGTGGTTAGCACTGCTGCCTCACAGCGCCAGGCATCCAGGTTCGATTCCCGGTTTGGGTCGCTGTCTGTGTGGAGTTTGCACATTCTCCCCGTGTCTGCGTGGGTTTCCTCCGGGTGCTCCGGTTTTCCTCCCACTGTCTGAAAGATGTGCTGGTTAGGTGCATTGGCTGTGCTAAATTCTCCCTCAGTGTACCTGAACAGGCACAAGAGTGTGGCGACTAGGGGATTTTCACAGTAACTTAACTGCAGTGTTAATGTAAGCCTACTTATGACTAATAAATCAACTTTACACTTAAAAACCTTTCATACACAATTCCTCATCTCACAAATAAAAAGTGGCAACTTATGAAAGATAGGGTAGCCATTAGAAACATAAAATCCCTCATACAATCCCGACAGTACAGAAGGAGGCCATTCAACCCATCGGGCCTGCACCAACTCTCTGACAGAATATCTTTCCAGGCCCTCTTCCCCGCCCTATCCCTGTAACCCCACATTTACCATGGCTAGTCCTTAAATTCTTGGGATACTAAGGGACAATTTTGCTATGTCAAATCCACCTAACCTGCACATCTTTGGACTATGGGAGGAAACCTGAGGAAACTCATGCAGACACGGGGAGAATGTGCAAACTCCACACAGACAGTTACCCAAGGCCGGGATTGAACCTGGGTCTCTGGCGCTGTGAGGCAGCAGTGCCACCATGCCTACCATTAGGAGTGTGACCCCTGGCTGTTTGGTTCTTGCTGTACAGTCTACAGGCATCGAGGTCAAATGGAGCTACCCTGACTGAGCAAAGGTTGGGCTTGAGGCCCCAGATAATTATGTAATTAAGGGGTGGCAGGGTGGCACAGTGGTTAGCACTGTTGCCTCACAGCGCCAGGGACCCGGGTTCAAGTCCGGCCAAGGGTGACTGTCTGTGTGGAGTTTGCACGTTCTCCCCGTGTCTGCGTGGTTTCCTCCGGGTGCTCCGGTTTCCTCCCACAGTTCGAAAGATATGCAGGTTAGGTGGATTGGCCATGATAAATTTCCCCTTAGTGTCCAAAGATGTGTAGGTTAGGGTGATTGGCGGGGTATATATTTGGGTTTATGGGGAATAGGTCTGGGTGGGATTGCCCCTTAGTGTCAGGGGGATTACGTGGGGCTACAAGGATAGGGCCTGGGTGGGATTGTTGTTGGTGCAGACTCGATGGGCTGAGTGGCCTCCTTCTGCACTGTAGGGATTCTGTGATTCTATGAATTGGGAGCCAGTGGGTAGCACACAACAACGCTATGGGATAAATACCCCAGTGTTGGAGGGTATGGTGACTTCAGGCAGCTGTACTGGATGGAAATCTACATTTTACAGCTGAAGGGAGCTCCTACTGCCTGACTTTCACCTCAATCAAATCTCCCTCCCACCTCCAAACCTCACCCAGCTGCTGCTGATACCCTGAATCATGCATTTGTCATCTCCGCTTTGACCATGTCAATGTCGTCCTCGCTGCTCTCCCAGCTTTCAGCCAATCCCACCCTTCAAATGTAAAAATTAAGCTCATCCACACACTGCTGCCCTTGGTGAAACTCATTAGCACATCGCTCTTTGTGTGAGCTTGCTATGCAAAGATATCCCAGTAGAACAGTAACTGCGCTCCATTGGTTCTAACATGCTTTGGGATGTGCTGCAGCTGGACTGTGGGAGGAAACCGGAGCACCTGGAGGAAACCCACGCAGACACGGGGAGAACATGTAGACTCCACACAGACAGTGACCCAAGCCGGGAATCGAACCCGGGTCCCTGGAGCTGTGAGGCAGCAGTGCTAACCACTGTGCCACTGTGCTGCCCGTCTCATTCCACCTCAGTGGAGCACCTTGTGGAGCTTATTTTCTAACTTAGTGACATTCTCTAAGTAAAAGTTATTATTTTCATAGCGAGCAACTCAAACCTCATTATCCCCTCCCTTGTTCCAGTTACTTCTTTTTCCAATAGTTTTCTAATCCCTTTAATGACTTCTGCCTCAGTAGCCCAGTGTCGTAAGACTTTCCATGTTCCACTGTGGGAGGAAACCGGAGCACCCGGAGGAAACCCATGCAGACGCATGTAAAAAAAACAAATTCTTCTGACATGCCCCCTTTGAATTTGTGTCTGGAAGAGCTTGATATTTCAAGTTGCTAAACGGGGCACTTTGATACTGTCTCTCAGTGGGATTGGTTGCCAGTCTACGGTTAATTGTCTGAAGTTCGCAGCTCAATGGTGTTTAGTAAGTAGTCTCACAACACCAGGTTAAAGTCCAACAGGTTTATTTGGTAGCACCAGATTTCGTGAGTGCCTCACCTGATGAAGGAGCAGCGCCCCGAAAGCTCATGTTACCAAATAAACCTGTTGGACTTCAACCTGGTGTTGTGAGACTACTTACTGTGCCTACCCAGTCCAACGCCGGCAACTCCACATCAAGTGTGTTTAATGAGGGGATGTTTCCCCTCAGTTACACTGTGGAATGTGCCAAGGACTGGGGGAGCTGATACATTTACTAATTATTTTTCTATTTGTGAGGGGTGGGTGAGGGAGAAGAAGAAAGATTCCTGCTTGACCGACATTAGGGAAAACATCATTTATTAAATGACCAGCAGAGAGCCACTCTAGATGGGAGTACGACTGTTTATAGGAGATTGATTGAGTTGGGTCGGTGCACTCTGCTGTGCTGCTGTGATAAATTTCTTTCTAGTGGTTCCCCCCTCCCCCTCTTCTCCCCCGGTTGTTTCCCTGGTTACAAACTCGGCGCGTGAATAGATGTTTCGTTTTGACAACCTTCACTTGCTCGAGTCAGTGACCAGCGCAATTGTTTCCCGATTAATTCATTAGGGCGACAGATTAGTGGTTTCATGTCAATTGATCTGAAGCCTGCCTCTCTGCCTTCTGCGCAGGTTGTGGTCAGAATCTGTGAATGTCCGCTGAGCTCAGATGCCGACTGTGCATTTCTGTTCACAGTGGGAAACACTGGGATAATCCACTCAACTCCGAGTCTAGGAGCCATGGGTGGGGAGGGCCTGTTCTGGTGGAAATCGGGCAGTGCCAAATCACTGCAGGTACAATTCTCCCGTTCACCTGGAGATGAGGAAAAGGGTACACACTTAAAGGGACCGTGCGCTTGCATTTGCTGCCACCGAATTTTGCTTGAAGTTTTGACATCCACTGTTCAAAGCATACTTCTTAATATTTGTCATCAGAGAAGGAAAGCGATTTGTATCTAACTTTAAAAAACATTATTAATACTATTAGTATTTTTTTTTTACAAGCTAGACGTGCTCTGAAATAGAAACATAGAAAATAGAAGCAGGAGTAGGCCATTCGGCCCTTCAAGCTTGCTCTGCCCCCCCCCATGTCTGGGTGGGTTTCCTTCCGTTTCCTCCCATAGTCTGAGTGGTTAGGCGCATTGGCCGTGCTAAATTTTCCCTCAGTTACCTGAACAGGCGCCGGAGTGTGGCAACTAGGGGATTTTCACAGTAACCTCATTGCAGTGTTAATGTAAGCCTTCTTGTGACACTAATAAATAAACTTTGATCATGGCTGATCATCAAATTCAATATTCTGATTCCCCCCTTCCCCCCATAACCCTTGATCCCTTTAGCCCCAAGAGCTATGTCTAATTTCTTGAAATCAAATGATGTTTTGGCCTTAACTACTTTCTGTGGTAGTGAATTCCACACATTCACCACCCTCTGGTGAAGAAATTTCTCCTCACCTCAGTTCTAAAAGGTTTACCCCTTATCCTCAAAGTATGACCCCTCGGTCTGGACACCCCCACCATCGGGAACATTCTTTCTGAATCTACCCTGTCTAACCTTGTTAGAATTTTATAAGTTTCTATCAGATCCCCTCTCACTCTTCTAAACTCCAGTGAATATAATCCTAACTGACTTAGTGTCTCCTCATATGACAGACCTGCCAACCCAGGAATCAGCCTGGTAAACCTTCGCTGTACTCCCTCTATAGCAAGGACATCCTTCCTCAGATAAGGACAACAAAATTGCGCATAATACTCAGGTGTGGCCTCACCAACTCCCTCTACAATTGTAGCAAAACATCCCTATCCCTATACTCAAATCCTCTCGCTATGAAGGCCGACATACCATTTGCCTTCTTTACTGCCTGCTGTACCTGCACGCTTACTTTCAGTGACTGATGCACAAGGACACCAAGGTCTCGCTGAGTATCCACCTCTCTCAATTTAAGTTTATTTATTAGTGTCACAAGCAGGCTTAAATTAACACTGCAATGAAGTTACTGTGAAAATCCCCTAGTTGCCACACTCCAGCGCCTGTTTGGGTACACTGAGAAAGAATTTAGCACGACCAATGCACCCTAACCAGCACGTCTTTCGGAGGAAACCGGGACACCCGGAGGAAACCCACGCAGACACGGGGAGAACGTGCAGACTCTGCACAGACAGTGACCCAAGCCGGTAATCAAACCCGGGTCCCTGGCACTGTGAGGCAGCAGTGCTGACCACTGTGCCACCGTGTCGCCCCCCCCCCCCCCCCCCCCCCCCCCCCCCACACACACACACACACAACCCCCACTTTCACCAATGCAGAAACTCAGAGAAATCCACAGATCAGGCTACTCAGAAATAACTCCCAATTTCACAGCTGTGAATATTTATGAAATATGTACATTTAAAATTGCAACAACTTGCAACAAATTGCAACAACAGGGCGGCACGGTGGCACAGTGGTTAGCACTGCTGCTTCACAGCTCCAGGGACCTGGGTTCGATTCCCGGCTTGGGTCACTGTCTGTGTGGAGTTTGCACATTCTCCTCGTGTCTGCGTGGGTTTCCTCCGGGTGCTCCGGTTTCCTCCCACAGTCCAAAGATGTGCGGGTTAGGTTGATTGGCCAGGTTAAAAAAAAAAATTGCCCCTTAGAGTCCTGAGCTGTGTAGATTAGAGAGATTAGCGGGTAAATATGTGGGGGTAGGGGCTGGGTGGGATTGTGGTCGGTGCAGACTCGATGGGCCGAATGGCCTCCTTCTGCACTGTCGGGTTTCTATGATTTCTATGAACTGCATTTATATAGTGCCTTTAACCTCGTAAAATGTCCCCAGATGCTTCACAGAAGCATTCTCAAACAAAAGATGACTCAGAGACGTGCGGGAATATATTAGACCCGTGATCAATGGTTTGGTCAAATTAGTTTGGGAGGGAATTCCGGAGTTTTAGGCCCAAACAGTTGAAGGCACGGCTGGTAATGGAAGAGCAATTAAAACTGGTGATGTTCAAGAGGCCAGAATTGGAGGAGTGCAAACTCGGAGGGTTAGAGGAGGTTACAGTGAGTGGTGGGGAGGGGAGGGGCTGATGGGGGGGTGGTTGGTGGGTGGGGGTGGGGGAGAGATCATAAAGGAAGGTGAAGACAAGATTGATAAATGCTGAAACGGAGGCATTGAGAGACCAGGAGCCAGTGCAGCACAGGGGAGATGGGGGATTTCTGGATGATCCCAATAAAGTGAATTGAATTATTTCTAGAATCCCTACAGTGCAGAAGGAGGCCATTCGGCCCATCAAGTCTGCACCGACCACAATCCCACCCAGGCCCTATTCCCGTAACCCCACGTATTCACCCTGCTGATCCCCCTGACACTAAGGGGCAATTTAGCATGGACAATCCACCGAACCTGCACATCTTTGGAGCGTGGGAGCAAACCGGAGCACCCGGAGGAAGCCCACACAGACACGGGGAGAACGTGCAAACTCCACACAGACAGTGACCCGAGGCCGGGAATTGAACCTGGGTCCCTGGCGCTGTGAGGCAGCGATGCTAACCCACTGTGGCACCCTGCCACCCCCTAGCCATTATCCTGTTGTGCGCTAAGGGTGCAATGACCGTCAACATTTTAGATTTTCTTTTGTTTCTAGAAATAAATTGGTTTATCAAATGAGCTCAGCGAGGAAATGCACTCAGACTGGCTACTAGTCCCCAGGTTTTATTAATGTTCGACATTAATGTTCGAACACCACTCAGGAAGACGGAGGATCATGGGTGTGTGGAGCTCAAGCATTCCACACATAACGTTTCATCCTGAAAGAGTACCCTGGGGACTGTTTACAGGCTGCCAAGGAACGAGAGAAAGCTTGTACGACCAATCTAAATATACTGTCAAGAATACCATTTCAACAGACATTGATAGCAAAAGTTGTCACAATTTGGAATTAACCACCACTGATAGCCGAAAGCTTGAGATGAATAGATTAGCTTCTGTGCACGGCTTCCAGTTAGCTTGCCCTGATAATGTGCGGCATAATATTCTGCCCAGCCTTCTGATGAGTGTGTGTGACGTCTTGTAAGTAAGTCTTGTAAGGACGGCATGGTGGAACAATGGTTAGCACAGCTGCCTCACAGTGCCAGGGTCCTGGGTTCAATTCTGGCCTCGGGTCACTGTCTGTGTGGAGTTTGCTCTTTCTCCCCGTGTCTGCATGGGTTTCTTCTGGGTGCTCCAGTTTCCTCCACGGTCCAAAGATGTGTGGGTTCGGTTGATTGACCATGCTAAATTGACCCTGGTGATGGGGGGATTAGCAGGGTAAATGCGTGGGGTTAGGGGAATAGGGCCTGGGTGGGGTTGTGGTCGGTGCAGACTCGATGGGCCAAATGGCCTCCTGCAGTACTGTAGTGGTTCTAAGGCTGGAGAGTGGCTTAGCCTGTGGAACTGAGTTGAAAGAATAATTTATTTTTCATTTAAAGACTCAGATTGATGGATGTTTGTTGGTTAAGGGGCCATAGGAGGTATTGTGCTGCAGTGGGTAGCGACCCTACCTCTGGGCCACGAGCTCTGGGTTCGAGTCCCACTCCAGGACTTGATGGCCACGGAAGGTGCATTCATAACATGGCCAAACAGATCGATTGTCAGCCTGTAACTCCTTCCAATACACCTGATGGCAGTCGGTAAGAGTGGGAGAGTTTCCTGTTCAGCCACACTGCAGAAGGCAACGGCAAAACCACTGCCGTACTTTGCCATGCATAATCATGGACCAATCCAATGGAAGTCCATTGTTCCAATGCCCTCTTAGGGTTTGGTACCTGGAGAGGGATGGGCATCATAGAAACTTAGAAACATAGAAACTAGAAGCAAGAGGCCATTCGGCCCTTCGGGCCTGCTCCACCATTCATTACGAAAGGGCTGATCGTCGAATTCAATATCCTGATCCCCCCCCTTCCTCTCATATCCCTTGATCCCTTTAGCCCCAAGAGCTATATCTAATTTCTTCTTGAAATCACACAATGTTTTGGCCTCAACTACTTTCTGTGAGAGTGAATTCCACACATTCACCACCCTCTGGATGAAGAAATTTCCCCTCACCTTAGTTCTAAAAGGTTAACCCCTTATCCTCAAACTATGACCCCACATTCTGGACTCCCCCACCATTGGGAACATTCTTTCTGAATCTATCCTGTCTAACCCTGTTTGAATTTTTATAAGTTTCCATGAGATCCCCACTCACTCTTCTAAATTCCAATGAATATAATCCTAACCGACTTAATCGCTTCTCATATGACAGACCTGCCATCCCAGGAATCAGCCTGGTAAACCTTCGCTGTACTCCCTCTATAGCAAGGACACCCTTCCTCAGATAAGGACACCAAAACTACACATAATACTCCAGGTATGGCCTCACCAACTATATAATTGCAGCAAAACATCCCTATCCTATACTCAAATCCTCTCGCTATGAAGGCCAACATACCATTTGCCTTCTTTACTGCCTGCTGTACCTGCACGCTTACTTGCAGCGACTGATGTGCGAGGAAACCAAGATTTCACTGAGCATCTGCCTCTCTCAATTTACACCCATTCAAGTAATAATCTGTCTTTCTAGTATTGCTTCTGAAGTGGATAACCTCACATTTATCCACATTGTACTGCATCAGCCATGCAGATGCCCACACACTCAACCTGTCCAAATCATGCTGAAGCATCTCTGCATTAGATAGGGTGGCACGGTGGCACAGTGGTTAGCACTGCTGCCTCACAGTGCCAGGGACCCTGGTTCAATTCATGGCTTGGGTCACTGTCTGTGTGGAGTTTGCATGTTCTCCCTGTGTCTGCGTGAGTTTCCTCCGGGTGCTCCGGTTTCCTCCCACACTCCAAAGATGTGCTGCTTAGGTGCATTGGCCGTGCTAAATTCTCCCTCAGTGTACCCGAACAGGCACCGTAGTGTGGCGACTGGGAGATTTTCACAGTAACTTCATCGCAGTGTTAATGTAAGCCTACTTGCGACTAATAATTTAAGGGGCGGCACAGTGGTTAGCACTGCTGCCTCATAGTTTTAGGGACTTGGGTTCGAATACCGGCTTGGGTCACTGTCTGTGTGGAGTTTGTATGTTCTCCTTGCATCTGCGTGGGTTTCTTCCGGTTGCTCCGGTTTCCTCCCACAGTCCAAAGATGTGTGGGTTAGGTTGATTGGCCGTGCTAAATTCCCCAAAGTGTCCTGGGATGTTTAGGTCAGAGGGATTGGCGGGGTAAATGTGTGGGGATAGGGCCTGGGGTGGGATTGTTATTGGTGCAGAGACGATGGACCGAATGGCCTCCTTCTGCACTGTAGGGATACCATGGTTTCTATCCTCCTCACAGCTCACCCTCCCTCCCAACCTTGAATCAGGTGCACCAAGGGATATGGAACCAAGGCAGGCAATGAGAGTAGACTTTTTAATCGACCGTGAACTGATTGAATGGTGGAATATCCTTGAGCGATGAATAAACCTCTCCTATTCCTATCACTACCTTTGCTTTCCACCCTCCGAACTCACGGAAGATGCAGTGTGCATTCTTTATTAAGCGCATTAAGCAATTTATCATGATCTAATTTTTGGAACGGAGCTACACTTGCTTAATATAGCAGTGAAAAGCAGCAAGTAGCAGCTTGTCAATGAGATAATCTTACTAAAACTGTCGAGCTGTTTAAATGACAACAGAAGTGTTGGGAAATGTGTTGATTGAATGTGGAAGCAGCCTGCACAAAGAGTTCTTGAGGCAAAGAGCAAGGATGCATTGCAGGGGAAACTAAGGAAGCACGTGTGGGAGAAAGGAATAGACATTGATGATGATAAGAGATCTAATGGAGGCAGGGGTGAGGCAAACTGCTCCCCACTGCCACCCCCCAGGAAGGAACAGTAAGAGGTCCTGGGCCATGATGTGGAGATGCTGGCGTTGGACTGGGGTGGACACAGTAAGAAGTCTCACAACATCAGGTTAAAGTCCAACAGGTTTATTTGGAATCACGAGCTTTCGGAGCACTGCTCCTTCATCAGGTGAGTGGAGGAAGTCACACTGGCCACCAAATGTGAGTGTCCTCCACTCACCTGATGAAGGAGCAGCGTTCCAAAAGCTCGTGATTCCAAGTAAACCTATTGGACTTTAACCTGGTGTTGTGAGACTTCTTACTGTGCCCACCTCAGTCCAACGCCGGCATCTCCACATGTACATGTGGGGTACATGTTCATAGCTCCTTGAAAGTGGAGTCACAGGTGGACAGAATGGTGAAGAAGGCATTCGGCATGCTTGGTTTCATCAGTCAGAACATTGAATACAGGAGTTATTGAAGCTGTACAAGACATTGGTAAGGCCACACTTGGAATACTGTGTGCAATTCTGGTCACCCCATTATAGAAAGGATATTATTAAACTAGAAAGAGTGCAGAACAGATTTACTAGGATGCTACCGGGACTTGATGGATTGAGGTATAAGGAGAAGCTGAATAGACTGGGACTTTTTTCTCTGGAGCATAGGAGGCTGAGGGGTGACCTTATAGAGGTCTATAAAATAATGAGGGGCATAGATAAGGTAGATAGCCAATATCGTTTCCCAAAGGTAGGGGAGTCTAAAACTAGAGGGCATAGGTTTAAGGTGAGAAGGGAGAGCTACAAAGTGTCCAGAGGGGCAATTTTTTCACACAGAGGGTGGTGAGTGTTTGGAACAAGCTGCCAGAGGTCGTAGTAGAGGCGGGTACAATTTTATCTTTTAAAAAGCATTTAGATAGTTACATGGGTACGATGGGTATAGAGGAATATGGGCCAAATGCGGGCAATTGGGAATAGCTTAGCGGTTTAAAAAAAAAGGGTGGCATGGACAAGTTGGACCGAAGGGCCTGTTTCCATGCTGTAAACCTCTATGACTCTATGACTCTATCTCCACATCATGGCCCAGGAAGCAAAGTCACTCCTAAACCAACAGGCTTTAGAAAAGCCTGCCCTACAAGGATAATACGCTGGGGACGGAATGAAGAAGCTGTGGGTCAGACTTCCGCCCCTCACTTGACAGGGGGTCCTAACTTTTGGAGCTGTTAGCCAATAGGATTGACTGACAGTTCCTGCAGTACCAGCAGCACTCAGTAGTGGGTGCTGCAAGAAGGCCAGCTCATGGAGACCATCGTTGGCATCTGGACTGTGCTTTGAGGACAAGAAGGATAGGGTGTCCCAGGAAGGGGGTGAGGTCAGTGGGAGCCACGTTCTGGAAGCTAGGTAGGAAGGAACAAAGTGTGGGGGTAACATCCTGGGGATTCATAAAATCCTTACAGTGCACAAATATGCCATTTGGCCAATCAAGTTTGCACCAACTTTCCAAAGAGAGTCCAAAGTGGACCCAGGCTCACCTCTCCATGGCTAATCCACCTAACTTGCACATCTTTGGACTGTGGGAGGAAACCCGAGGCCTCGGAGGAAACCCACGTAGACTCAGGGAGAATGTGCAAACTCCATACAGACAGTGACCCTAGGCCAGAATCAAACCTGGGCCTTTGGCGCTGTGAGGTAGCAATGTTAACCACTGTGCCTCACAGCCTCCAATGTGCACAGGGCATTCCCTAAATAACGCACCCCTCTTCCTTCCTACCTTTTCCATAAAGTTGTCAAAGCTTTTCCGCTCTTGTCCACCTGACATTGCCCAGTGTATGATGGCAGTGGAGATGGTTTGAGGACCTTAATTAAATAGAGAATAATTGGCCAATTCAAGATCTCAATACATCCAAGCGTTGGTGAGCTTGGAGGTGCCTTACCCACCACCCATATTATGGGAAGTCAGGGATAGACAGGAACGCCGTGGGCTAGCGACCCATCATATTTTACATGCGACCCTCACCCACCCCACCCCATTGCACCAAAAGTATGTCCGACAGGGGCTGTTACAATCTAGCTCATTGAGTTACACCACGTCTGCAACACAGAAATGAGCCATTCAGCCCAACCGGCCATAATGTTAATGCACAACAGGAAAGAGAAAACTGACGGGTGAACTGTTCTGACCTCCAACGACCTTTCAGATCAAGTCAGAGTTTGCTGGGGTAAACCGAGTGAAAATGTCTGCATTCATGGGAGAGACCAGAACCAGAGGAAATAAATATAAATCACTAAAACATTCAGGAGGGAATTCAAGATAAATGCATTTAATGGAAAGCTCATAAACACAGGTGCTGTGTTATGTTAACAAAACATGAAAGAAATCCAAACTTCATTCTTTTCCTGCTTTTTTTAATGGACTTTTGCTGAACAACTAGATGGCTGCTACAAGTCACATGACTCATAAGCTTGGCCATCTGTTCTGGAAGGTTCCAACAGAGATTACAAAAATAAAGGTTCCTCTCTCACCTTTGTGGAATCTCACACCCCGTCATAAGGCTATTCAATCACAAAACTGACTCGCAAAAGATAAGCCGACTGCAGTCTGGATGGTAACAACAAAGCCAGAGATATTGAAACTCGTAATGCCTGAAGATGTGTTAATGGCCGCCATTTCACTCCCAAGAGAAACAGTGGACATTGGCTAGATGCTTGCGAGGCTGTGATTAACTCATAATGGCCCATGTCACATGATCCCAAGTCTCAAACCTTTCAGATCATTTCAAAATTACATTTCTAGCCTCGCCGCTTCTTTAACAGCGACCAGAAAGGACTCTCAACCGGTTTCCAAGCTGACCAGGTAGCCGGCTATAATAAGCCCTCGGAGGCTGAAGCCCCTTCACCAGAATTCCTTTATTTACAAGGTTGGTTGTTTGGATCATCGATTTGGCCCTTAATCAGGGACATCTTTAGTGGGTCCTTAATCAGGGGGCCCTTAATCAGGGACATTTTTTGTTGCCCAACCAAATAAACAAAATCGCAACTTAACTTAGGGACAACTCAAAAAGGGCAGCTCCCTAAAAGGAGGGGAACCGCCCGAAACAATAGACAAAGTGGAAAGGAAACTTGAAACATCAAATTCAAATGTGATTAAAGGGGTCAATAATACACCCCAGTCCCTGCGGTGCCCAATGGGCACGGAAGGCATTAATGGTACCCTCGGACACCGCATGCTCCCTCTCCAGGGACACCTGGACCCTTAATCAGGGAGTTCAAGCAGGCCATCCTCAATTGCCTGATTAAAACCGTTACACCGGCCACCATCCCTCAGGGCCTGATTCATTTTAAAAGTCTCTGATAATGAGCTGCCAGGTGGTCCATGCACGGGAATCACGCCACACTGTGTCAGCATTCAAATTTTTGCATTGCTGTTTCCAATCGGAAACTCATCAAGACGGACTCTGCCATAAAGGAAGCATCCTCTGGACTTCGAGTTCTCAAACTCAACATCACGGGAACTAATATTCATTGCTGCGTTTCTTTTATCGTTTTATTCATAGTTGTAAAAGCTCCCTCTTTCCTGTCCCTCCTTGCTGTGTATATATGTGCCGGACCTTTCAGATCATGAAAGGGTTTGATAGGATAGACAGGGAGAAAATGTTTCCATTTATGTGCGTGCACACCTGTTTATGTGTGTGTGCGCGCATGCACATGTTTTTGTGAGTGTGTGTGCATGTGCACTCCTGTGTACGCGAATGCATGTGTGCACACGTGCACCTGTGTACATGTGTGTGCACGCACGCGCATGTGTACACAAAGTTTTAAAGTTTATTTATTAGTCACGAGTAAGGCTTACATTAACACTGCAATGAAGTTACTGTGAAATTCCCCGAGTCGCCACACTCCGGCGCCTGTTCGGGTACACTGAGGGAGAATTTAGCATGGCCAATGCACCTAATTAACACATCTTTCAGACTGTAGGAGGAAACCGGAGTACCCGGAGGAAACCCACGCAGACACGGGGAGAACGTGCAGACTTCGCACAGGCAGTGACCCGAGCCGTGAATCGAACCCGGGTCCCTGGCACTGTGAGGCTACAGTGCTAACCACTGTGCAGCCCGAGACAGAGAGGGAGAGGATAAATAAATTCATTTTTCTTCCCTCCTGTCCATAACAGCCATAATTTTGTGGAGAAAACCACGCATCCCATTTCGCTCGCCCTGAGATTGTAGATGCCAGTCTGAAAGGGCCTAGCCTCAGAGAGCCTTGAACACCTGTGGTCATCCAGGTTCACCGGACAGAGACATGCAATGCCAGAAAGGATGGTGGCAGCAGGTCTGACAGCAACTTTAAAAGGGAGTTGGATAAATTCTTGTGAACAAAATAAAATGCAAAGCCACGGGGGGAGAGCAGGAGAGTGTGACTGATTGATAACATTGATAGACGTCTTCTGCCTGTTCTAGCGATGACCAACATATCCACTGGGGCACAGGGCTTACAGTGTTACCTGAACCTTCCAGTAAGCGTGGAGTATTATACGGATAGTTCAATGCCAGCAATCTGATCCATCACAAAGGATCATCTCAATCTCAAGACTGATTGAAATGAGCTTGGTGAATGATATCTCTTCCCTGATACACCCAGTCCAGCGTCCAAAAAATAGAACATCCATTCATTGGATACAGTCACAGTTTATTCATGGTGGTCATGTCTGGTATTTATGGATGGAGAGGTGCACGGACAAAGGTACAATTGGATTAAACGTTTGTTGGCATCTCGTTGGGGAGTGCCCAGAAGTGTTTATGGTATCTTATCAGCCATTCAACCCATTGTTTCTGGGCTAGCTATCTGGAGGAGTTACCAATTAGACCCACTTCCCTCTTCTCTCCCCATAGCCCTGCAATTTTCTTCCCGTACCAAATAGTTAACCAATTCTCTGACCAATGAAACCAAGCATGCTTGGTTTCGTTGGTCAGAACATTGAATGCAGGAGTTAGGACATCTTGTTGAAGTTGTACAAGACATTGGTAAGACCACACTTGGAATACTGTGTACAGCACTGGTCATCCTATTATAGAAAGGATATTATAAAACTAGAAAGAGTGCAGAAAGGATTTACTAGGATGCTACCGGGACTTGATGGTTTGTGTTATAAGGAGAGGCTGGATAGACTGGGACTTTTTTCTCTGGAGCGTAGGAGGCTGAGGGGTGATCTTATAGAGGTCTATAAATTAATGAGGGGCACAGATCAGCTAGATAGTCAATATCTTTTCCCAAAGGTAGGGGAGTAAAACTAGAAGGCATAGGTTTAAGGTGAGAGGGGAGAGATACAAAAGGGTCCAGAAGGGCAATTTTTTCACTCAGAGGGTGGTGAGTGTCTGGAACGAGCTGCCAGAGGCAGTAGTAGAGGCGGGTACAATTTTGTCTTTTAAAAAGTGTTTAGACAATTACATGGGTAAGATGGGTATAGAGGGATATGGGCCAAATGCGGGCAATTGGGACTAGCTTTGGGGTTTAAACAAAAAGGGCGGCATGGACAAGTTGGGCCGAAGGGCCTGTTTCCATGCTGTAAACCTCTATGACTCTAAGTCTCTTTTTAAAGTTACTGGTGTCACAGCCCCATTGGACAGCACATCCCAGGTCACAGCAACCTACTATGTAAACTAACGGTTTCCTTATCAGCTCTTTGATTCTTTTGCTAATTATCTCATATTGTTTAGGCATCCAGTAAGTGTATGGCCAATGTAGGGAGGTCCATGCAGTTTGGTGAGTGCTGTTTATATCCGCTGCAGATTGAACCTTTGCAGTTTTTTTATATTCATTCACGGGATGTGAGTGTCACTGGCAAGGGTAGCGTTTATTGCATATCCCAAATTGTGCTTGAGAATGTGGTGATATGTCACCTTGGATACAACTGATACGCGATCTTTCCAGGGGGCAGCTAAGTATCAACAACATCACCATGACTCTGGAGTCACGTAGGCCTAGATTCCAGTGGAGTCATGGAGACTTCCAGAACCTTTAAAAATGGTGAGCTGGACACAGATCAGGGAGTTCAATCCCCATTTCTGACAGATCCTATTTCAACGCAGGGCGTGCTGAGTAAAGATGCTTCTCATCTATCCTGAACTCAGGAAGATCGCTGTGGGCCCTGAAACTCTTCAAGGCCCCATTGAGAGGTTCAGAATGGCTCAGCTAATGATCCCAACATCTGTAGGCCAGAATGTAATTCTCGGGCCTCCATGAATAAATTAATGGTGATCTCACAGTTCCACCCATACTCAACTGATGAACGAGTTCCATTTTGGGTCTTGTAATTAAGTTCAGGGAGTCAGGAGAACACCCCGAGGGGAGCTGATTATGGCAGGAAGCGGCCTTCAGAGGTATTGTGGAGCTGGGAGAAGGAAAGCCTCCAACTTCCCAATATAACTAAAGTTTTATTTTGGCATATGGTCCTTCGATCGGCTAGTCTCCCTAACCTGCACATCTTTGGACACTGAGGGACAATTTTATATGGCCAATCCACCTAACCTGCACATCTTTGGACACTGAGGGACAGTTTAGCATGGTCAATCCACCTAACCTACACATCTTTGGACACTGAGGGACAATTTAGCATGGCCAATCCACCTAACCTGCACATCTTTGGACACTGAGGGACAGTTTAGCATGGTCAATCCACCTAACCTACACATCTTTGGACACTGAGGGACAATTTAGCATGGCCAATCCACCTAACCTGCACATCTTTGGCGTGTGGGAGGAAACTGGAGCACCCGGAGGAAACCTATGCAGACATTGTACAAACTCTACACATGCGGCATGGTAGCACAGTGGTTAGCACTGCTGCTTCACAGCTCCAGGGACCTGGGTTCGATTCCCGACTCGGGTCACTGTCTGTGTGGAGTTTGCACATTCTCCCAGTGTCTGCGTGGGTTTCCTCCGGGTGCTCCGGTTTCCTCCCACAGTGCAAAGATGTGTGGGTTAGGTTGATTGGCCAAGCTAAATTGCCCCTTAGTGTCCCGGGATGCGTAGATTAGAGGGATTAGCGGGTAAATGTGAGGGTTAGAGGGATTAGCAGGTAAATATGTAGGGATATGGGGATAGGGCCTGGGTGGGATTGTTGTCGGTGCAGACTCGATGGGCCGACTGGCCTCTTTCTGCACTGTAGGGGTTCTATGGTTCTGTGGCAGTCATCCGAGGTCGGAATTGAACCCGGGTCCCTGGCGCTGTGAGGCAGCAGTGCTAACCATTGGTGCACTGAGGGAATTCCGGAGCTTTGGGCTACGACAACTGAAGACACGGCCATCAATGTGAGAGGAAATAAAATCAGAGATGCTTGAAGGGTCAGAATTGGAAGAATGCAGTGATCTTGAAGGGGATGTGACTGGAGGAGGTCGCAGGGATAGGGAGGGGTGATCATTATCAAGAAAGCACAACACCTGATTTTGAAGACTACCCTGGAATTGGACCTGATCCATTTGATGGAGCTCCTGTGCAGATTGGACCCAGGCTCTCTGCTGTTAGAGTAGTCAATGTCAGACCATCTGTTCTGCATCTACAGGCATCCTGTTCAGCTCGGAAATAAGTGTAAACACTGGGTTATTATTTTTTAAATTAAAATGTAGCAATGCTAATTATGTCTTTGTACCTTTGTCTATTTCACTGCGATATGTTACCATAATCAGGCAGCAACTTTGCGAAAAGAAAGCAGAACAGAGGTAGAATGTGTGAGGACAATAAATTCACAGTGCAGGGGTATGACGTGTTCAGCAAGTTAAAGGTTGTGCACGTGATGTTTGAAAGTTAAAAGCATGAAGCGAATTTAGGGATTTACGTCAATCCAACTAAAGTAGGATTAGAGAGAATGATTAAAGACCTATTTTCCGCTTTAGCTGTCAGTTTTGAGCTAATAATATAAATATTCTAATATCTTTAAAAAAACATTTGTGGTTAAACTCCCTTAATTATCCGGATAATTCAGAAGGCTTTCAACAACTTTTCACATAACAGACTACTATGTAAAGTTAAAGCACCTGGGATTGCAGGTAAAGTCTCGAGATGGATAGAAAGCTGGTTAGCAGATAGGAAGCAAAGAGTTGGCATAAATTGGTCTTTCTCTGATTGGGGCAGTCAGTGACAAATGGGGTTCCGCAGGGATCTGTGCGGGGACCCCAACTGTTCACATTATATATTAATGATTTGGAAGAGGGAACTGAATGTATTATCTCCAAATTTGCAGGTGATACAAAGTTGGGTGGGAGGGTGAGCTGTGAGGAGGATGCAGAGATGCTTCAGTGTGATTTGGGCAGGCTGAGTGTGTGGACATCTGCATGGCAGATGCAGCAGAATGTGGATAAATGTGAGGTTATCCACTTTGGTAGCAATAATAGGAAGACAGATTATTACTTGAATGGGTGTAAATTGAGAGAGGTGGATACTCAGCGAGACCTTGGTGTCCTTGTGCATCAGTTACTGAAAGTAAGTGCACAGCAGGCAGCAAAGAAGACAAATGGTATGTTGGCCTT
Organism: Mustelus asterias; assembly: GCF_964213995.1. Lineage (NCBI taxonomy): Eukaryota > Metazoa > Chordata > Chondrichthyes > Carcharhiniformes > Triakidae > Mustelus > Mustelus asterias. The sequence continues at coordinate 7,011,822 of NC_135825.1, read as the reverse complement.
CATAGCGAGAGAATTTGAGTATAGGGATAGGGATATTTTGCTGCAATTGTATAGGGTGTTGGTGAGGCAACACCTGGAGTATTGTGTGCAGTTTTGGTGTCCTTATCTGAGGAAGGATGTCCTTGCTATAGAGGGAGTACAGCGAAGATTTACCAGGCTGATTCCTGGGATGACAGGTATGCCATATGAGGAAAGACTAAGTCGATTAGGATTATATTCACTGGATTTTAGAAGAGTGAGAGGGGATCTCATAGAAACTTTGTGGTGAACCACTGTAACTACATGTGTATGCCTGGACACACCCATGCTGCGCTTGGCCCGAGACTCCTCCCTTTCCACCTGAGACTCCTCCCTTTCCACCAGAGCAAGGTATAAAGGTGATGCTTCCTCCTCGCCTCAGTCTGGGCCAGGTCAGCTACAAGGGTGTACTCCTGTTCTTTGTGAATAAAAGCCTGTTAATTCACTCACTCGCTGGAGTCCTTGTATCGTGAGTGATAGTGCATCAAACTTATAAAATTTTAACAGGGTTAGACAGGGTAGATTCAGAAAGAATGTTCCCAATGGTAGGGGAGTCCAGAACTAGGGATCATAGTTTGAGGATAACTTTTAGAACTGAAGTGAGGAGAAATTTCTTCACCCAGAGGCTGGTGAATGTGTGGAATTCACTACCACAGAATGTAGTTGAAGCCAAAACGCTGTGTGATTTCAAGAAAAAATTGGATATAACTCTTGGGGCTAAAAGGATCAAGGGATATGGGGGGAAGTGGGGATCAGGATATTGAATTTGATGATCAGCCATGATCAAAATGAATGGCGGAGCAGGCTTGAAGGGCTGAATGGCCAATCCTGCTTCTGGTCTCGATGTTCCTATAATACAGTTGAGCACAAACTGATAATGGGACCTGAGGTTCTCTGGTTCTGTTTTGATTGGTAGTCACACTGGCCACGATTCACCCATTTGGAATCTAAGTGCCCGGTCCAGCAGGTAAACTGGAATCTTCCCAGCGGCTGTGAGGTGGGACTCACCCACTCGAGCAATGCCTGGCTGACCAGAGATCATGGTGCCCTGATCTCCGTGCTGACAGACAAGGCCTCCTCCCCCCACAGTGGACTTGCTGAACCCTCCACTGACCAGGGGAGCACCATTCATCCCTCATCACAGAGGGTCACTCTCCCCCCACCACGCAGAGAATGGGTACCCTTGCCCCCTCCCCCCCACCCCACCATAGCACGCAGGCATGAGGATGACCCAACAACTCCTCCCAGCCAGAGACCTCAATGGCCTCCTCCCACAAGGAGACACTCCCAGATTAACCCCCTTCAGAATCCCCCTCACAACCCTCAGTGCCAACCTTGCACAGGCACCCTGGCAGTGATGCCCTGACTGGACACCTTGTACTCCAAGGGTGTCAAGGAAGTAGGCGCAGTGCCCATGTGCTCCTCGCCACTGCCAGGCTGCAGAGGGAGGGTTCCTCAAGGGTCTTGGGGGTTGGGTGGACTTGGGCTGGGAGCAAGGGGTTGACTGCAGCACTAACCCTGGGATGGGAATCTTGGAGACCCTTTTAGCCCTGAGAAACCTGAGCATCACTCCCGGCATGGTGACCTCAGGCAACTCTCTGATCAAAGTCTTCATTCTGGTCTGTGAAAATTTGAGGTGGGCTGGTCACTTTAATCCGCTGGACACCTGGCAGGTATCCAAATCCCACTAGCACTCAATCCTGAAGAAAGAATGCCCCTTTCTCTCTCTCTGAAGCTGCAGGCGTGAGCAGACCCCCCTTTCAAGTCCTCTGACTGACAGGAGAAGTCACTTTCACTGGGACAGGGAGAGGGGGGAGGGTTGGGGGTGGGGGTGGTGGAATTCCCTTCTCCATAGCTGCTCACTCAACCCCATTTTTTAACATTACATTTATTCTTCATCTCTGAGCCTTCCTAGAAAGCTCAAATCCTTGGAAGTCCTTTGAATCCTTTGCTTTCCTTTGAAACCTTTGCTGTCATTCAATGTCATGGTGTAGCCTAACACGCCTTTGATTGACAGTCTAATGGTTTTTATACAGTACGCAGGGTGTATCTTTCTCTTCCACGGTTGAATGCATCTGAATTACTCCCCCACCGCCCCACCGCCCCCCCCCCCCACCCCCCGACCCCCATGCCACCATCATTGTTCCTAAATGCAATGTTTATTCAAAGGAGGACCTGAGAGTATTTAGCTGCCTTGAGGTTGCCTGCAGCTATGAACCAGAAACATTCAAATTGGCAGTTTTGCATAATCAACCTATTCATGCCTGGTTTGGGTGGGAACCTGATCGGGGCTGTCAGGGTGGACTGGGTGAATGATAACGGGAACCCCACATTAGCCCCGATGCCCCATTCAGCGGGACATTGGGATTCTCGCCGGTGGTGAACTGGGCCTCCATTAACCATCCTTTAGTCATTAAAAGTGGAGTGAAGGGTGAAGGCTTTATTGTAGATCAACCATGATTTTATTGGATGGTGGAGCGGTCTTGAGGAGCCAAGTGACCTCCTCTTTCTCCTCCTCATTTTCTGATCTCCCTACGTCTGACTTCACCTCAGGGTAAAACAAATTACATTAAGGTGAGTCATGTGATCCAAGAACCTGTATCGTCCCAAGACTAAGGGCTGGAATTCTCCGACCTCACCCCCAGCTAAGGATTCTCCAGTCCCGCTGCAGTCAACGGGGATTTGGCTGAGCGCCAAATTCTCCATTCTTGCTGGCAGCGGCAGTCGAGTGTTAACAGCTGGAGAATTTGGAAAGAAAATGATTCATTCTCAGAGTGTGAGGATCACTGGCAAGGCTGGCATTTGTAGTCCATCCTAGGTTATCCCAAGAAGGCGGCGGTAACCCTCTCCCTGAAGCACTGGCGATGACTGGATATAGTCGGGTGGGAGTGAGGAGAGGGATGAGACCGATGTTCTCTTTGCTATTCCAGCACCAAGGCTGTGTAGATTTTCAAAATGATGGCACGCGTGTAGAAGGTGGATAAATCTGACGAGATTGTGCATCAGGTCTGGATTGGGTTAAAACCAAAATGAAAATCAGGCCAAATGCAGCTCAGACAATTTACAGGTTGTTCTGACAGGAACCAGTACTTACTGAAGTGTCCATTCTTACTGGTTCAGTAGGCACTGGCAACCCTCCAATAGAACATACATGTGATTATTCTTCAACTGGTAACACTCTCATCTCTGAATCTGAAGCTCAGCCTCAGGCCCCACTCCAGCCTCAAGCCATACTCCAGCCTCTGGCCCTACTCCAGATTCAGGCCCTACTCCAGCCTCAGGCCCTACTCCAGATTCAGGCCCTACTCCAGATTCAAGTCTACTCCAGGCTCTGGCCCTACTCCAGGCTCAGGCCTTACTCCAGGCTCAGGCCCTACGACAGGCTCTGACCCTACTCCAGATTCAGGCCCTATTGTAGATTCAGGCCCTGCTCCCGATTCAGGCCCTACTCCCGATTCAGGCCCTATTCCAGATTCAGGCCCTACCCCAGATTCAGACCCTACTCCAGATTCAGACCCTACCCCAGATTCAGACCCTGCTCCAGACTCAGACCCTACTCCAGATTCAGGCCCTGCTCCAGATTCAGACCCTACTCCAGATTCAGTCCTTACTCCAGATTCAGGCCTCACTCCAGATTCAGCCCTACTCCAGGACTTGAGCACAGACTCAAAACTGATGCCCCAACGGACTTCTCTATTGTCAGAGTTTCTAGCTTTGGCTTTGAAACATCGCTCAGGTAGATATCGAAGTTCCTCTCACCACTAGACAATAGCTCACATGTCCTCAGGCTGATCCAAAGCACTCCAGGGCCAAACGATTAGTTTTTGAAGTATTAACCCTATTGTATGTGGGCAACATCCAGTTTGTACAACACCAGGTCCCACAGCACAGGTTTCCTGAGTGGGTTTTCTCCGAGTGCTCCAGTTTCCTCCCACAGTCCAAAGATGTGCGGGTTAGGTTGATTGGCCATGTTAAAATTGTCCCTTAGTGTCCTGAGATGATTAGGTTACAGGGATTAGTGGGTAAATGTGTAGGGATATTGGGGTAGGGCCTGGGTCGGATTGTGGTCGGTGCTGACTCGATGGGCCGAATGGCCTCTTTCTGCGCTGTAGGATTTCTATGATTCTAGCACAGAGGTAAATGAATTTTTAATCTGTTATAGTTCTCTTCATGGAAGGATAAATGTGACCCGGTACACCAGGATCATTGTCCTACTCTTCTTCACATAATGTAGATGTTACTCACTGGGCGCCAGTAGTGGAGTGAGTGAATGTTTAAAGTGGCGGAGGAGGTGCAGATCATGGAGGAGAGAAATGGATGAGTTTAGGGAAGGAATTCTGAAGCGCTGGGGCCCAGACAACTGAAAACACTGTCACCAATGGTGAGGCAAAGAGCAGAGATTGAAGCTGTTCCAAAATAAAAGCGGAAAATGTTTGGAGCCCAAATCAGCATCTGAAAAGAGAAAAAGCAGTCCAGTGTTTCAAGTAGAAACACTACATCAACTTGTGTTGGCTCTCATGATGGAGATCAAAGGCGTTCTGGAGGCCTGTTCTCTTGTCTAACAGCTGTTTAGAAGATGCAAAAATATTTCCTGCAAATTGATTCAACTAACAGCTCTACAAAGTGCCTTCCCTTTGTCTTTAATGAGAACAGCCATGACTGTTTGATCTCGCGTCTGATCAACAAATGAGTTCTCTGTCTCTCACTGCCTCACTCTCTCTCTTTCTCCCACTGACCACCATATCCATCGAAACCAACACTTCCTCAAGCACCACGTCGTATCCAGCACCAAGCCGGGAAAATAATGACCAGCGAGGAAAATTAATCTGGGAAATCTATAAATATTACGTGTGAAAGCCCAGATCCAAAGAAACCCAAAGTCTTTCAGGGTTGTTCCATATCGACGTAACATCGGGGTGGCACGGTGGCACAGTGGTTAGCACTGCTGCCTCACAGCACCAGGGACCCGGGTTTGATTCCCGGCTTGGGTCACTGTCTGTGTGGAGTTTGCACATTCTCCCGGTGTCTGCGTGGGTTTCCTCTGGGTGCTCCGGTTTCCTCCCATATCTAAGGAAGGATGTGTTGACATTGGAAAGGGTCCAAAGGGGATTCACAAGAATGATCCCTGGAATGAAGAACTTGTCCTATGAGGAACAGTTGAGGACTCTGGGTCTGTACTCATTGGAATTTAGAAGGATGAGGGGGGATCTTATTGAAACTTACAGGACACTGAGAGGCCTGGATAGAGTGGACATGGAGAGGATGTTTCCACTAGTAGGAAAAACTAGAACCAGAGCGCACAACCTCAGGCTAAAGGGACGATCCTTTAAAACAGAGATGAGGAGGACTTTCTTCAGCCAGAGAGTGGTGAATCTGTGGAACTCTTTGCCGCAGAAGGCTGTGGAGGCCAGGTCATTGAGTGTCTTTAAGACAGAGATAGATAGGTTCTTGATTAATAAGGGGATCAGGGGTTATGGGGAAAAGGCAGGAGAATGGGGATGAGAAAAATATCAGCCGCGATTGAATGGCGGAGCAGAGTCGATGGGCCGAGTGGCCTAATTCTGCTCCTATGTCTTATGGTCTCCCACAGTCCGAAAGACCACAAGACACAGGAGCAAATTAGGCCACTTGGCCCATCGAGTCTGCTCCGCCATTCAATCATGGCTGATATTTTTCTCATCCCCATTCTCCTGCCTTTTCCCCATAACCCCTGATCCCCTTATTAATCAAGAACCTATCTATCTCTGTCCTAAAGACACTCAAAGACGCGCTGGTGAGGTGGATTGGCCATGCTAAATTCTCCCTCAGTGTACCCGAACAGGCAGCAGATTTTGGCGACTGGGGGACTTTCACAGTAACTTCATTGCAGTGTTAATGTAAGCCTACTTGTGACTCTAATAAAAATAAACGTAATAAAAACAGTATATTGACTGATTTTATAAGTTAGAAACTCCATACGAACAAATTATTTTTTTGTGGAACATCATTTCTTCTCTTCAACCAGAATATTAATTTTTAAGTAATTATGCTACTGCTAGGTTCTTGATTGGTAAGGAGGTCAAAGGTTATGGGGAAAAGGCAGGGGGATGGGGTTGACAAACTTATCAGCTGTGATTGGATGGTGGAGCAGACTCAATGGGCCGAATGGCCTAATTCTGCCCCTCTAACTTATGGTCTTATGGTCCAAAGATGTGCAAGTTAGGTGGATTGGCCATGATAAATTGTCCATTAGTGTCAGGGGGATTAGCAGGGAAAATATATGGGGTTACAGGGATAGGGTCTTAGTAGGATTGTTGTCGGTGCAGGCTCAATGGGCCGAATGGCCTCCTTCTGCACTATCGGGATTCTATGATGATTCTATTATGGTCTTATGCTGAATTGTCACTAAAAAGCTTAAAGTTTATTTATTAGCGTCATAAATAGGCTTACATATGAGCTAAATAATATTAGCTAAACTTTAGATTAATGTAGTTAAGACTATACATTCCATCTAATTAGTCTCCCTCTCTCGGAAATATCGTAACCACTTGTGTGAAGCACCTCAGGACAATTAAAGGTTATATAAATGCAGGTTGTTGTTGCTGATGTTCACTGGCCATGCCTGTGTAATAGAGGACTGCAGGTGCCGACAGCTGACATACCACAACCAACATCACAAGAATTAACTTATTAACCGGTCACGATGGCATTACCGCTTGTGGGAGCTTGCTGTGCACAAACTAGCGGCTACGTTCTCTACATTGTCACAGAGATTACACTTCAAAAGATATTCCATTTGCTATAAAATCACTGGGGACAGTGAGAGCACTGTATAAACATGCTCCCTTTAGTGAGGACAGAGACTTGGGAAAAATAGCCAAAAACAGCAACCAACGATTGCGACGATCTGAAGGAAAGTTCTGTAGAAAAGTCACATGGACCTGAAATGTTAACTGTGTCTCTTTCTCCACAGATGTTGCCAGACCTTCTGAGTTTATCCAGCTTTTTCTGTTTTCATTAAAGGGAAGTTATGTTTGATTAATTGTGATCTCTTGTTCCGTCTCTTTTGAGAAGACATTCGCTGGTGTTGTTAAATTTAAAGTTTATTTTTATTTTAGTGTCACCAGTAGGCTCACATTAACACTGCAATGACGTTACTGTGAAAATCCCCTAGTCGCCACACTCTGGCGCCTGTTCGGGTACACTGAGGGAGAATTAAGCATGGTCAATGCACCCTTACCAGCACGGTCTTTCGGACTGTGGGAGGAAACCGGAGCACCTGGAGGAAACCCACCCAGACACGGGGAGAACGTGCAGACTTTGCACAGATGGCGACCCAAGCCGGGAATCGAACCCGGGTCCCTGGCGCTGTTAGGCAGCAGTGCTAACCACTGTGCTGCCCTTTTATAGACAAGTTTCAGCAACAGAGAGTGATTTTTGCTCTCTGGTTTTGTCCCCTTCTGTGTTAAAGTTGCTAACTTTGCTCAGGTATGAGTTTCACAGAAACTGGTGCACCTGCTAGTGACTGGATATTTACATTCTTTTATCATTCGTTCACGGGATGTGGGCATCGCTGGCTGAACCTGCATTTATCACCCACCCCTGTTGCCCTTGAGAAGGTGGCGGAGAGCTGCCTTCTTGAATAGAACGGAATGGCTGCTCAGTCACTTCAGAGGGAAGAGTCAACCACGTTGCTGTGAGCCTGGAGTCACATGTGGGCCAGACCAGCTCAGGACGGCTGATTTCCTTCCCTAAAGGACATTAGTGAACCAGATGGGTTTTTACAACAATTGACAATGGTTTCATGGTCTCCACAGGCAAAGAAGATGTGTGGGTTAGGTTGATTGGCCATGCTAAATTGATCCAAGTGTCAGGGGATTAGCAGGGTAAATACGTGCAGTTACAGGAATAGGGCCTGGGTGGGATTATCGTCAGTGCAGACGCAATGGGATAATGGCCTCCTTTTGCACTGTAGGGATTCTAGGATTACTGAGTTTAGAAGCTAATTTTTCCACTCCTACCTTCTGCGGGAATCGTTGTGGATAAGACAGACAATTTGAAGGGCAATTTAAAGGTCCGATAACCTTGGGAGGAGTTTCCAGTTTCAGGGTGGGCACAATCGGAAAATCCTGCCCAAGCTTTCAATCCCAGATTTATCAATAGAATTTGAATTTCACCAGCTGTCATGGTGGGATTTTGATTTGATTTGATTTATTATTGTCGCCCGCATTAACATATAGTGAAAAGTATTGTTTCTTGCGCGCTATACAGACAAAACATACCATTCATAGAGAAGGAAACGAGAGTGCAGAATGTAGTATTTCAGTCATAGCTAGGGTGTAGAGAAAGATCAACTTAATGCAAGGTAAGTCCATTCAAAAGTCTGATAGCAGCAGGGAAGAAGCTGTTCTTGAGTCAGTTGGTATGTAACCTCAGACTTTTGTATATTTTTCCCGAAGGAAGAAGGTGGAAGAGAGAATGTGCAGGGTGCGTGGGGTCCTTAATTATGCTGGCTGCACTGCCGAGGCAGCGGAAAATTTAGACAGAGTCAATGGATGGGAGGCTGGTTTGCGTGATGGATTGGGCTACATTCACGACCTTTTGTAGTTCCTTGCGGTCTTGGGCAGAGCAGGAGCCACACCAAGCTGTGATACAACCAGAAAGAATGCTTTCTATGGTGCATCTGTAAAAGTTGGTGAGAGTCATAGCTGACATGCCAAATTTCCTTAGTCTTCTGAGGAAGTAGAGGTGTCGGTGGACTTTCTTAACTATAGTGTCGGCATGGGGGGACCAGGACAGGTTGTTGGTGGTCTGGATACCTAAAAACTAGAAGCTCTCGACCCTTTCTACTTTGTCCCCGTTGGTGTAGACAGGGGTATGTTCTCCACTACGCTTCCTGAAGTCGATGACAATCTCCTTTGTTTTGTTGACATTGAGGGAGAACCCATTTGAACCCATGTCCCAAAGTACAAAGTACATGTCCCATGTCCCAAAGAACTCATGTCCCTTGGTATCTAATTACTCGCCCACGAATATTGCTACTATCTGCCCCATGGTAATCACTGGACATTTACATTTTTTTGTTATTCATTCATCTCTCTACCATCTATCTGCCCATTGCTTTGCCTCTAGACTCTCAATATTTTCCCTACACCATTGGGCGTCTTCAGTAACCTTGGGTTTGCGCTCCAGAATGCTCCTCCTTTCAATACTTCATCTAATCCTTGCAAACCATCTTCAAACCCACTTCAGCCCAATTAATCTTTCTATGTTCTACATGTTAGAATCATAGATAGAATCATAGAATCCCTACAGTGCAGAAGGAGGCCATTCAGCCCATCGAGTCTGCACTGTCCACAATCCCACCCAGACCCTATCCCCAAACCCCATGCATTTACCCTAGCAAGTCCCCCTGATACTAAGGAACAATTTATCATGGCCAATCCATCTAACCCGCACATCTTTGGGCTGTGGGAGGAAACCGGAGCACCCGGAGGAAACTCACGCAGACACGGGGAGAATGTGCAAACTCCACACAGACAGGCGCCCAAGGCGGGACCATATTTCGTCACTCACCTCGGAATCAATTTGGGGCCATTCCCTACATTGAAGGTTTGTTGTTGGCTGTTGAGGTGTTTTTTAGATGCCACGGTTCATAGAATCCCTTCAGTGCGGAATAAGGCCACTCGGCCCATCAAGATGACACCGATTCTCCGACAGAGCATTTCGCCCTGGTCCACCTCCCTGCCCTATCCCCGTAACCCCACGCATTTACCATGGCCCATCCACCGAACCTACACATCTTTGGACACTAAGGGGCAATTTAGCCAGGCCAATCCACCTAACCTACACACCTTGTGATAGCAAGGGTCAATTTAGCATAGCCAATCCACCTAACCTGCTCATATTTGGAGTGTGGGAGGAAACCGGAGCACTGGGGGGAAACCCACACAGACACGGGGAGAACATGCAGACTCCACACAGACAGTCACCCAAGGCCGGAATCAAACCTGGGTCCCTGATGCTGTGAGGCTGTAGTGCTAAGCGGTCCTTTTAAATATATCATGACAAGTAGCTTTGCTTTTTCTATCTTGCTAACAAATGTTGTGATTGTGTTGATCACTGAGGCAGCGTTAAACTCTGCAGGGATCACATGCTAACAATCTGACACTTTGACTATGAAAGCCCATAATTGTAAATCTAAATCTTGTCACAGCAGCTGTGACTTGGAAAGTTACTGATTTACTCTCCGTGCCCTTTATAACAGCAGGGTATAATTTAAAACAAGAACCTTCCTGATTAAGGAGAGAAAGACTTACATTTATATAGCACCTTTCATGACCTCAGGTCGTGGCAAAGTGTTTTACAGCCAATAAAGGAGATTTGAAATATGGCTATTGTATTACAGGGATTGCAGCTGCCAACTGGCATTCAGCAAGCTCCCACAAACAGCAACGCGATGATGACCAAGCTATTTTTGCAATATCGGTTGTGGGATTATAGTTGACCCAATTCTCTTTGAATAGTGCCTTGGGTTCTTTCACATCCACCTGGGAGAGCAAATGGTTTGAAATCTCATTTGAAAGATGGCACCTGTAATGAACTTAACAAGTCCCATGAGGTGGGCTCCTTGGAGCATGAGCTCCCTGATTGAGGTTGCATGCGGGCACCGTTAATGTCTTCCGTGTCCGCTGGGCACCGCAGGGACTGGGTTGTATTATTGATCTCTTTAATCACATTTTAATTTGATGTTTTACGTTTCCTTTCCGCTTTGTTTTTTGTCTCGGGCGGTTCCCCTCCTTTTGGGAGCTGCCTCTTTTGAGTTGCCCCTAAGTTAATTTGATTTAGTTTACTTGGTTAGGCATCAAAAGATGTCCCTGATTGAGGGAGTGATTGCCTGCCTAATCAGGGAGCTTTGCCGATAATGAGGAGTGTCAGGACTACTAACACTCTGGATTCTGAGGTTGTACCTGAAACACACTTAGGAGTGGAATAGAGTCTGTAAATAGAGGGAATCAGGTGAAGGGACATCGACCTCTGATGGGTTATTTCAGCACCTCTGACGGTGCAGCCTTCCTTCAGTACTAACTTGGAGTGTTCGCCTGGATTATGTGTTCAAGGCACTGGGATGGGACTCTTGACTTTCTGACTCAGAAGTTAGAACGTTATCCAGTTATCTTAGGCTGGCACTTTATGTTGTATGTTATTTCTGTGGCTACAAGAGCAGGTCAGAGGCTAGGAATCCTGCAGTGAGTAACTTGCCTCCTGATTTCTCTAAGCCTGCCCACCATCTACAAGACACAAACGACGGGATGGTCACCACTTGCCTGGATGGGTGCAGCTCCAACAACACTCAAGAAGCTTGACACCATCCAGGACAAGGCAGCACCCCAACCACAAACATTCACTCCCTCCACCACCGCCGTTCAGTAGCAGTGGTGTGTAGCATCTACAAGATGCACTGCACCGAGACCCTTTAGAAAGCACCTTCCAAACCATCTAGAAGGACAAGGGCAGCAGACATATGGGAATACCGCCACCAGCAAGTTCCCATCCAAGCCACTCACAACTCTGACTTGGAAATATATCAGCGTTCCTTCACTGTGGCTGGGTCAAAATCCTGGAAATCCCTGCCTAACAGCACTATGGGTCTACCTACTCCTCAGGGAGTGCAGCGATTCAGGAAGGCAGCTCATCATCACCTTATCAAGGACAATTAGGATGGGCAGTAAATGCTGGCCTAACCAGCGTGGCCCACACGCCATATATGAATTTAAAAAAGTATTTCAATCCCAGGTCTCTGTTCATTCACTCCACCATCTTCCCATGAGTATAGGCTCCCTTTTCTTGTTTCCCTCCCAAATTATATTGCCTTAAAATCAGAACGCCTACAGTGAAGAAGAGGCCATTCAGCCCATCAAATCTGCACCGATTCCCTGACAGAGTATCTTACCCAGGTCTTCTCCCCATCCCTGCAACCCCACACATTTACCAAGGCCAATCCATCTAACCTGCACATCTTGGGACACTAAGGGGCAATTTAGCATGGCCAATCCATCTAACCTGCACACCTTGGGACACTAAGGGGCAATTTAACATGGCCAATCCACCCAATCTGCACATCTTTGGACTGTGGGAGGAAACCGGAGCACCCGGAGGAAACCCACGCAGACACGGGGAGAACGTGCAACCTCCGCACAGATAGTCACCCAAGGTTGGAATTGAACCCGGGTCCCTGGTGCTGTAAGGCAGCAGTGCTGACCACTGTGCCACCGTGCTGCCCCTCAGTTATTAAACAGCATCTGCCACCTTTCTGCCCATTTAACTAACCTGCTCACACCCACTTGACATTGTTTGAGAGAATTCAGATCCCCCAGTCACACTGAGGACAATACAATCTCACCTCCTATCTTAGACTTGAATTCAATCCAACCCAGGTCATGGGGTGTGTGTGGGGGGGGGGGGTGGTGGCGGGGCGCGGGGGAGGGGGGGCGGGGGAGGTGGTGGGGGGGGCGGGGGGATGAAATGACCTCCTCTTGTTCCTACAGTTCTCTTTCCTGTTTGACAATTACTGTTATATACTGATGTCGTAATGAAAATCTATTACGGAATCCAGTCTGGTTTTCATCTGTGGCCTTTCAGAATCCTCTGCAGCGTAATTACATTGAAATAATTTAAAGTGGAAATGAATTGTATTGCCATGAGATTTCTTGGTGATGGGGAAGCGTTTCTTCAGCTCACACACTCCCACTCCTTTCTTGCAGCTTCAACATTTGGAGCTGGACTAATTGAAATGAAGAAGTTTAAGCGTCGTTTCTCGCTGTCAGCTCACCGGACAGAGACTATTGAAGAGTCACTGGCAGAGTTTCAGGAACAGATCACAAACCAGATAAAGAACAGGAGGAATGATGGTGAGTTACAGAGAATCCTGTAAACCTGGCCACCAAGTATCCGGTTAGATCACTGACTAATCTGTATCCTGTGGATTACTGACTGACCAATCGGTATCCTGTAGATTACTGACTGACCAATCGGTATCCACTAGATTACTGACTGACCAATCGGTATCCAGTAGATTACTGACTGACCAATCAGTATCTTGTTAGATTACTGACTGACCAATCGGTATCCTGTAGATTACTGACTGACCAATCAGTATCTTGTTAGATTACTGAGTGACCAATTGGTATCCAGTAGATTACTGACTGACCAATCGGTATCCTGTAGATTACTGACTGACCAATCAGTATCTTGCTAGATTGCTAACTGACCAATAGGTATCCTGTTAGATTACTGACTGACCACTCAGCATCTGATTAGATTAGTGACTGACCAGTCGGTATTCTGTAGACTACTAACTAATTGGCCATTATCATGTAGATTACTAAGTGACCAGTCATTTTCCTGAAGATCAGTAACTGACCATTCATTATCCTGTTCAATTACTGGCTGACTGGTCAGTATCCTGTAGATTATTGGTCAGTCGACATCCTGTAGATAACTGATTGACTAGTCGGTTTCCTGTAGATTATTGACAGATCAATTGGTATCCTGTTAGATTATTGGTTAACTGACCGATATCTGGTTAGATTACTGACTCACCAATCGGTTTCCTGTAGATTACTGGCTGACCAGTCAGTATCCTGGAAACATAGGAACTAGAAGCAGAAGAAGGCCATTCGGCCCTTCAAGCCTGCTCCACCGTTCATTTTGATCATGGCTGATCACCAAATTCAATATCCTGATTCCACCTTCCCCCCATAACCCTTGATCCCTTTAGCCCCAAGAGCTGTATCTATTTCCTTCTTGAAATCAGGCAATGTTTTGGCCTCAACTACATCCTGTGGTAGTGAATTCCACACATTCACCACCCTCTGGGTGAAGAAATTTCTCCTCACCTCAGTTCTAAAAGGTTAACCCCTTATCCTCAAACTATGACCCCTAGTTCTGGACTCCCCCACCATTGGGAACATTCTTTCTGAATCTAATCTGTCTAACGCTGTTAGAATTTTATAAGTTTCTATGAGATCCCCTCTCACTCTTCTAAACTCCAGTGACTATAATCCTAACTGATTTAGTCCCTCCTCATATGACAGAACTGCCATCCCAGGAATCAGCCTGGTAAACCTTTGCTGTACTCCCTCGATAGCAAGGACATCCTTCCTCAGATAAGGACACCAAAACTGCACACAACACTTCAGGTGTGGCCTCACCAATGCCCTGTACAATTGCAGCAAAACATCCCTATTCCTATACTCAAATCCTCTCACTATGAAGCCACCACACCATTTGCCTTCTGTACTGCCTGCTGTACCTGTGCACTTGCTTTCAGTGACTAATGCACGAGGACACCAAGGTCTCGCTGAGTATCCACCTCTCTCAATTTACACCCATTCAAATAATAATCTGTCTTCCTGTTATTGCTACCAAAGTGGATAACCTCACATTTATCCACATTATACTGCATCTGCCATGCAGATGCCCACACACTCAGCCTGTCCCAATCACGCTGAAGCACCTCTGCATCCTCCGCACAGCTCACCCTCCCACCCAACTTTGTATCATCTGCAAATTTGGAGATAATACATTCAGTTCCCTCTTCCAAATCATTAATATATAATGTGAACAGATGGGATCCTAGCACAGATCCCTGCGGAACCCCACTTGTCACTGACTGCCCCAATCAGAGAAAGACCCATTTATGCCAACTCTTTGCTTCCTATCTGCTAACCAGCTTTCTATCCATCTCAAGACATTACCTGCAATCCCATGTGCTTTAACTTTACAGTGTAGTCTGTTATGTGAAACCTTGTCAAAAGTCTTCTGAAAGTTTAAATAAACCACATCCACTGGTTCTGCTCGGTCAACTCTACTAGTTACATCCTCAAAACATTCCAATAGATTCGTCAAGCATGATTTCCCTTTTGTAAATCCATGCTGACTTTGTCTGATATTACCACTGCCTTCTAAATGCCGAGTTATGAAATCCTTGATAATGGATTCTAGCAACTTCCCCAGTACCGACGTTAGGCTCAATGTCCAGAGTTCCTTGTTTACTCTCCACCTTCTTTTCTGTAGAGCGGGTTTACATTAGCTACCTTAAAGTGATGGCAGATGGGATTAGGTAGGAATTCAGTTGTTTCTAATGTGTCGGTGTGGACACAATGGGCCTCTTCTGAGCTGTTTTCTATGATCCTATGATTCCAATCTGTAGGGACTATTCCAGAGTCCAAATAATTTTTGAAAATAACCACCAATGGATTTACTATTTCCAGGGCCACTTCCTTAAGCACTCTGGGATGAAGATTATCAGGCCCTGGCGATTTATTCACCTTCAATCCCATCAATTTCCCACAAACTATTTCTCTACTAATGCTGATTTCCTTCAGCTCCTCACTAAACATGTTTCTCTCAGAGCTTCAGGTACAATTATTCATGTCTTCCTTTGTGAAGACTGAAGCAAAATACAAAATTAATTCCTCAGCCATTTCTTTATTCCCGTTATGAATTCTCCCGTTTCTGACTGTAAGGGGCCTACATTTATTTTTGTCAATTTTTTTCTCTTTACATATCTATAGAAACTTTTACAGTCAGTTTTTATATTCCCCCCATCTTACTTTCAAACTCCATTTTTCCCTTCTTCATCAATCCCTTGGTCCTCCTTTGCTGAATTTTAAACTGCTCCCAATCCTCAGGCCTATTGCTTTGTCTTTCCAATTTGTACGCTCCTTCCTTGAATCTGATACAATCTTTAATTTCCCTTGTAAGCCTTGGTTTGGCCACAATTCCCTTACCACTCTTGCACCAAACAGGAATAAACAACTTCTGGAGTTCACCTATTCATTCTTTAAATGCCTGCCACAGTCTGTCCACTGTCTTTCCTTTCAGTAAGGTTTCCCAGTCCACCATGGCCAATTCATGCCTCATACCATCATAGTTACCTTTATTGAGATTCAGGACCCTGGTCTGGGAATCAACTACATCATTATCCACCTTGACAAAGAATTCTACCGTATTATGGTCACTCATCCCCAAGGGTTCGCCCACAACTAGATTGCCGACTAATCCTTTCTCATTGCACAACACCCAGCCCAATATGGTATATTCCTTGTTGGTTCCTCAATGTATTGTTCCAGAAAACCAACCTGTATGCACTCCTGTTTGATTACTGACCAGTCAGAATCCTGTAGAATACTGATTGATTTGATTTGATTTGATTCATTATTGTCACATGTATTAACTTACAGTGAAAAGTATTGTTTCTTGCATGCTATACAGACAAAACATACCGTTCATAGAGAAGGAAAGGAGAGAGCGCAGAATGTAGTGTTACAGTCATAGCTAGAGTATAGAGAAAGATCAACTTAATGCGAGGTAGGTCCATTCAAAAGTCTGACAGCAGCAGAGAAGAAGCTGTTCTTGAGTCGGTTGGTATGTGACCTCAGACTTTTGTATCTTTTTCCCGACGGAAGAAGGTCTGACTGTCCAATATCTGTTTAAATTACTGATTTGTGGGTCATGATCATTCACAAAAGTTACCCTATTTTTTTCTGTTGATCATTAGAGCAGAAACATTGAAATTTGATATTTTAATTTTACACCCAGTCATTGGATCACTGCTGGACACAAGAAAGGATGGGTATACTTGGCAAGATGCCAATTTGCACCAAGTTCCCTGTGCCTGATGGTGGTGTAGGAATTCTGCAGTGGCTCCACTGAGTTGCCTGTGTGTAACCGGGTCACACCATGCAATGTATTCAAGAGGCGGCTGGTTATAGCACCTGGAGCAAATGGGATCATAGGTTTTGGGGAGAAAGCAGGATTAAGTTGGATGTTCAGCCACGATCGTGATGAATGGCGAAGCAGTCTTGAATGGCCAAATGGCCTTCTCATGCTCCTATCTTCTATGTTTCTATGCATGATGGTCTGAGACCTATTCTTCTGCTCAGCCAGGCTAGCTACTCTCAATAGAAATGCTGGAAATTCCTACAGTCTGAGTGTTGAGAATCTTGGGAGTTCTCATATCACAGAGGCCTGTCTAATGTTCAGTTATTGACCATATTCAAGACTGATCCTTGGGCACCAATAGAATAGTGCAGAAAAGTGGACCTGATCCATGGTCATATTGAATGGCACAGCAGCCTTGAAGGGCCGAATGGCCTACTCCTACTCCTATTTTATATACTGCCTTCAGTTGGGACAAAAAAACAAGATACCCATTGGAAAATGTTTGCCTGGATGTAAGGGCAGGTAATAGCAAGCTTGTTAGGGATGATCCCTCCCCCAGACCTCTACCCCCATGGTCCCCCTACCCTCAACCCCATCCGACAACACATTTGCTGGCTGCCAGTCATGATCGAAACCCAGACAAGGGAACTGGATCCATTGGATGGTCTCCTAGAGAGAGGATCTCAACACCCGTTTTATCAGTGCCTTTAGGAGTAGACCAAATTAGGAATCGGAGGAGGCCATTCAGCCCCTTGGGCCTGCTTGACCATTCGATTAGATCTTGGGTGCTCTGCGCATCAGTTCCATTCATCCATCTTTGGACAATACTCTTTGATGCCCTCACCCAACAAAGAATCTCCTCATCTCAGTCTTCAAAGCTGTCTGGGCTTTTTGAGGTAGAATTTTCCAAGTTTCCTCTGTGTGAAGAAGTACTTCCTCGAATATGCTCTGGAAAAGTCTGGATCTTGTTTTCAGGTGATGATATTAGAAAATTAGAGGGAGAATGCATACTGTGCTAATCTAAAAGAGTTACTGCTGACTAATTTGTGTTCCTACTGTGCCAGATAATAAACACAAACAGATATCATTGACGCTATCCCTTGTGCCTGGCCTGTATTCACAAAGTATTTATTTATTTTTGTCTTCTACTTTTCCAACAACTGCCTGGAAAAAAAAGGCCCGCTTTAACCCTCCTAATTCTACAAATGTTGTTACTCAAGGTTCACCCTCAAGACGGCTTTTACCACCGTCTCGATCTTTATGTGTTTTCAACAAGTATAATTAAACAAATCAAATTGTAGACCATCGAATTAAACCCTAGGGAAGCAAAGAATGAAGAGAGAAGAATTAATGAAGCGCTCATTAATGAGACAGGATCTGGAAACTCTGACAGAGCTGGCCATTACTTTACCCGTGTCTTCACTTTTATGCCACACCATTATGACATGATCGAGACTCTGTGGGCGGAATCTTCTGGAAGTTAATGATCTCATGGCGACAATACAAAGAAGAACAGGGAAAATCTCTCTGGTGTCCAGGCTAATATTTATCCTTCAACCAAAATCACAACACATTATCTGATCCTTATCCTATTGCTGTGTGTGTGAGCTAGTGTGTGAAAGTTAAGTTGCCACACTTTCTACATTACAATTGGGGTTATACTTTGAAAAGGAAGTTCACTGGTATCTAAATGCAAGACTTTCTTTCTTGATGCCATACTGATGTTTTACTTTCAGATGTGTTGAAGATGCTTTGTTAGTATGGACTAATTCTGATTTGATTTGATTTACTATTATCACATGTATGAAAAGTGTTGTTTGTTGCCCGCTTTACAGACAAAGCATACCATCCATAGAGTACATAGAGGAGAAGGAAAGGAGAGGGTGCAGAACATAGTGTTACAATCATAGTTAGGGTGTAGAGAAAGATCAACTTAATACAAGGTAGGTCCATTCAAAAGTCTGACAGCAGCAGGGAAGAAGCTGTTCTTGAGTCGGTTGGTATGTTTCCTCAGACTTTTGTATCTTTTTCCCGACGGAAAAAGGTGGAAGAGAGAATGTCCGGACTGCGTGGAGTCCTTGATTATGCTGGCTGCTTTTTCAAGGCAGCAGGAAGTGTAGACAGAGTCAATGGATGGGAGGCCTGTTTGCGTGATGGACTGGGCTTCGTTCACGACCCTTTGTAGTTTATTGCGGTCTTGAACAGAGCAGGAGCCATACCAAGCTGCGATACATCGAGAAAGAATTCTTTCTATGGTGCATCTGTAAAAATTGGTGAGTGTCGTAGCTGACATGTCAAATTTCCTTAGCCTCCTGAGAATATAGTTAGTAAATGCTTCAGGAATATTTAGCGGCCAAGTATAGGTCCAGCCCCAACTCTTAGTCCTACTGGCATGCTGGGAGGTGTGGATATATTTAGTGCTTTCTCTGGTAACTATAGTGTCAAAAGTGCAATGTCCAAATCCAACAATGTCCATATCACAGGGGATAATACATATTCAAACTGGTTGCTCCTTTCAATTGGGGAACTTAAAATTCAATGATTTTTAAGATTTTTTACGAGCTCGATAAATATCACCCTCTCCCCTTCACAAAAATGAATTCTTGCTGCTTTTATCCAGTCTTTCCCCCTCCCTGTGTGGAGGACGTCCCACATCCCTCACTTTGTGCCTGAGTTTATAAAGTCATTTAGACAATGTTTTAGAATTGGCAGGACCCTTAGATGCATTACCGTACAGAGGGATCTGGGCGTACAGATCCCTGAAAGTGGCAACACAAGTGGATAAGGTGGTCAAGAATGCGTGTGCCATGTTTGCCTTCATTGATTGGAACACAGAGTATAAAAATTGACAAGTCATGTTGCATCTGTATAGAACTTCAGTCAGGCCACATTTGGAATGTTGCGTACAGTTCTGGTCGCCACGCTATCAGAAGGATGTGGAGGCTTTGGAAAGGGTACAGAAAAGATTTACCAGGATGTTGCCTGGTATGGAGGGCATTAGCTATGAGGAGAGGTTAGACAAACTTGGTTTGTTTTCACAGCTGGAGGGTGAGGGGTGACCTGATAGGAGTTTACAAAATTGTGAGAGGCATGGATAGAATGGATAGCCAGAGTCTTTTTCCCAGGGTAGAAACGTCAATTATTGGGGTTCATAGAGGTAAAAGGGGGAAAGTTTAAAGGAGATGTGAGAGGAAAGTTTTTTACACGCTTTCTGAGGAGGTGGGAGAAGCAGATACAGTAGCAACGTTTAAGAGGCATCTTGACAGATACATGACGAGAAGGATCCAGACCACGTAGAGGCAAAGGGTCATTAGTTTAGAAAGGCATCATGGCTGGAATTTTACCACCTTGCCCACCCCAGAAACGGGGTGGGCGAGGCTGACAGAATGGCATTCTCCATTGGCCTCGATTCCCGGCTTGGGTCACTGTCTGTGTGGAGTCTGCACATTCTCCCCGTGTCTGCATGGGTTTCCTCTGGGTGCTCCGGTTTCCTCCCACAGTCCAAAAGATGTGCTGGTTAGGCCCCATCCTCTTGGCACTGCCCAGTGGGCAGTGCCAGGGTGCCAGGCTGGCACTGCCAGACTGACACTGCCCAAGGGGCATTGCCCAGCCCTACCCTGACCACCCAGGGGGCTTCAATGGCCTCCAGTCCCACTGGCAAAGCCATCATGTCAGATCCCCTTTGTGGGGACCATATGTGATCCTTGCCAGTGGTAAATATTGAAATCACCTCCACGCCCTTTATGGGCACAAAGTCGATTTTTCACCTCTCACCCAATCTTACCAACTCACCACACCGATGGATGGATGGGATGAGCCAATAGTCTCACTCCCAGGCTGCACCATTTACACGATGCACTGCAACAACTTACCAAATCCTTCGACAGCACCTTCCAAATCCGTGACCCCTGCCATCCAGGAGGACAAGGGCAGCCGATGCATGGAAACACCACCACCTGAAACTTCTTATCCAGATTACTCACCATCCCAACTTAGAACCATCTCAATTTGCTCCACTGTCGGCGGGTCAAAGTCCTGGAACATCCTCCCAAACAGCACTGTGGGTGTACCTATGCAGTAAGAGTTTTAACAACACCAGGTTAAAGTCCAACAGGTTTATTTGGTAGCAAATGCCATTAGCTTTCGGAGCGCTGCTCGTTCGTCAGATGGAGTGGAAATCTGCTCTCGATCTTGGAAGCCCCCTGGGTGGTCAGGGTAGGGCTGGGGCCTGAGGGGCCAGGGCCTGAAGGGGGTGGGGGGGGAACGGGGAGTTCCATGGTGGGGAGGGAAGGGGAAAACTCTGCACTCGATAGGGTGGGGCTCGGCCAGGGCGGCGATTGGGTGAATGGGGATCGGTCGGGCCAAAAATAGAGGTGTCTGGAGTTGATCGGCCGAGCCAGCGAATGGGGGGGGGGGGGGGTTGATCAATGGGTGAGGGTTTAATCGGCTGGGGCTAAGATCGGGAGAGCAGATTTCCACTCCATCTGACGAAGGAGCAGCGCTCCGAAAGCTAATGGCATTTGCTACCAATTAAACCTGTTGGACTTTAACCTGGTGTTGTTAAAACTCTTACTGTGTTTACCCGAGTCCAACGCCGGCATCTCCACATCATGACTACCGGTGTACCTATGCCACAGGGACTACAGCTGTTCAAGAAGGCAGCTCACCATCACCATCTCGAGGACAATTAGGGATGGGCAATAAATGCTGGCCTGACCAGTGATGTCCACATTCTATGAATGACAAAAAATCTGCCCGTCTTCCTTTCATCTATAACCCTCGATGCTTGGCCATGTTTGGCTTTCTGTAACTCCCTGATTCCTCTCGTCTCCTCTCACACTCTCTCCAGCCTCGGGGCTGTGCTCCACACTCTGGGTCTCAGCCTCTTGTCTACATTTCACCATTGAAAAAAATGTCGTCCGCTGACACTAAATGGGTTAACGTTTCGGGCTCTGTGTGGTACAAGTGTTAATCTTCACGATCAAAGGGATGTGGGCAGAGAGAATACTCTTTGAATTGTAAAAGCTTTTTGGCAGCAATTGTGAGCAGTCCCACATCCATTTCCTTTGATATCCCAATTCCCATTATTCTGCTTGACAAAAATAAGCATTAATAAACAGCAGCCAGACAATTAAAATAAATCATGCATGCATCCCATGTGGTGATGAATTGACAATCATTAGCATTCACCTGCTAACTGTGAAAAATCTCTTGGAAGGTTCATTGCTGTTAAATTTTGTCCACCTCCGTGCCCATCATCACCAGTTCCCTTTCATTATTTAAAGAACTGCCTTTCTCTGCGTCAGATCTCGAGTTTCCCATTCATAGAATCACTACACCACAGGAGGGGGCCACTCGGCCCATCGAGTTTGCACGGTCTCTCCGACCGACCATCTTACCCAGGCCCTATTTATCCCACATATTTTGATTTTGATTTGATTTATTATTGTCACATGTATTAACAAACAGCGAAAAGTATTGTTTCTTGCGTGCTGTACAGACAAAGCATACCGTTCATAGAGAAGGAAACGAGAGAGTGCAGAACGTAGTGTTACAGTCATAGCTAGGGTGTAGAGAAAGATCAACTTAAGTCCATTCAAAAGTCCTGACAGCAGTAGGGAAGAAGCTGTTCTTGAGTCGGTTGGTACGTGACTTCAGACTTTTGTATCTTTTTTCCGACGGAAGAAGGTGGAAGAGAGAATGTCCGGGGTGCGCGGGGTCCTTAATTATGCTGGCTGCTTTGCCGAGTCAGCGAGAAGTGTAGACAGAGTCAATGGATGGGAGGCTGGTTTGCGTGATGGATTGGGCTACATTCACGACCTTTTGTAGTTGCTTGTGGTTTTGGGCAGAGCTAATTACCCCTCTAATCCCCCTAACTTGCACATCTTGAGACATTAAGAGACATTTTAGCATAGCCAACCCACCTAACCCGCATACCTTTGGACTGTGGGAGGAAACCGGAGCACCCGGAAGAAACCCAGCACTGTGGCACAGTGGTTAGCACTGCTGCCTCACAGCACCAGGTACCCGGGTTCAACTCCGGCCTTGGGTGACTGTGTGGAGTCTGCACGTTCTCCCCACGTCTGCGTGGGTTTCCTCCGGGTGCTCCGGTTTCCTCCCACATTCCGAAGACGTGCGGGCTAGGTGGATTGGCCATCTTAGTGTCAGGGGGTTGAGCAGGGTAAATTGTCCCTTAGTGTCAGGGGGTTGAGCAGGGTAAATACATGGGGTTACGGGGATAGGACCTGCGTGGGATTGTTGTCGTTGCAAGCTCGATGGGCTGAATAGCCTCCTTCTGCACTGTTGGGCTTCTATTCTAACTCACAAAGACCGGGGGGAGAATGTGCAAACTCCACACAGACAGTCACCCAAGACTGGAATGGAACTCAGATCCCTGGCGCTGTGAGGCAGCAGTGCTAACCACTGTGCCACCTTGTCGCCCGTTACTGCTCTTCACTCTCTGATTCTGTTCCCTTTGCTCCTTCTCCGTTCCCCAAGGATATCGAATCAGGATAACCCACTGGCCACCGTGCTTTTCCCTCTTTTCACTGTATTGGGTGGGGGTCAACCAATATTTTCCCCAACTGACGGTATTGGCAGACAAGGAACCATTCAAACAGATGACTATTCGCAAAATCTACCCCTAAAGTAACACTAAAAATCTCCGACTTTGGTAGAAAGATGATTCTAATATTAAGTGAAGTGACCTTTCATCTGATCAACAATAGTTACAGTCAGAAAACATTTGATCCAAAATTAACATCATCCCATTACTGACCAAACATTGAACTGACAGGTAAACTGGAAACCAAACACATTTCTAGAAGGGGATATACAAACTGGTCAGACGTCATATACTACTTTTAACTTTTCAGGTACATACTTGTCAAACTCTCTTCGGACTAGCAGAAGTCTTAAGCTGAGGTCAGGTTCGAGGGTGGGAGGTAATTGGACCAGGGTGCGGAGGAACAATTCAGCCCCATTTTAATGCCATCTTCCTTTGTCCATCCTTGTAATGGAAAAAACATCTGCATAATCTTTTCATGCTGCATTTTTTTCATTCATTCATGGGATGTGAATATCGCTGGCAATGCCAGTTAAGAGAAACTGTTCCCAATGGGCAGCACGGTGGCACAGTGGTGTTAGCACCGCTGTCTCACAACTCCACAGACCTGGGTTCGATTCCCTGGCTTGGGTCACTGTCTGTGTGGACATTCTCCTCGTGTCTGCGTGGGTTTCCTCCGGGTGCTCTGCTTTCCTCCCACAGTCCAAAGATGTGCGGGTTAGGTTGATTGGCTATGCTAAATTCGCCCTCAGTGTCCTGGGATGTGTAGATTAGAGGGATTAGCGGGGTAAATATGTGGGGTTACAGGGAAAGGGCTGTTATCAGTGCAGACTCAATGGGCCAAATGGCCTCCTTCTGCACTATAGGATTTCTATGGTTTCTATTTGTTGCCCATCCCTAATTGTTCTTCCAAACGTCTTCTGCAGTCCACCTGGTGTAGGTACACCCTCAGTGCAGCTGGGGAAGGAGGTCCAGGATTTTGACCCTGTGACAGTGCGGCCATAACAATATATTTCCGAGTTGGGATGGTGTGTGACTTGGAGGGGAACTTGCAGGCAATGGTGTTCCCATGTATCTGTGGCCCTTATTATTCCGGATGGTAGAGGTTGTGGGTTTGGAAGTTGTTGTCAAAGGGAGTTTCCTGCAGTGGATTTTCACAGACGGTACACAACCCGTTGCCATTGTGTGTTGGTGGTGGAGGGAGTGCGTGCTTAAGATGGTGGATGGGGTCCCATTCAATGGACTGCTTTGTCCTGGATGGTGTCGAACTTATTGAGTGTTGTCGGAGCTGCAACTCATCCAGGTTAAGAGGCATGGTTAGTAAGTTTGCAGATGACACCAAGATTGGTGGCATAGTGGACAGTGAGGAAGGTTATCTCCAATTGCAACGGGATCTTGATCAATTGGGCAGTGGGCTGGTGAATCGCAGATGGAGTTTAATTTAGACAAATGTGAGGTGATGCAGTTTCATAGATTGAACCAGGGCAGGACTTACTCAGTTAATGGTAGGGGGTTGGGGAGAGTTACAGAACAAAGGGATCTTGGGGTACATGTTCATAGCTCCTTGAAAGTGGAGTCGCAGGTGGACAGAGTGGTGAAGAAGGCATTCGGCATGCTTGGTTTCATCGGTCAGAACATTGAATACAGGAGTTGGGGCGTCTTGTTGAAGTTGTACAAGACATTGGTAAGGCCACACTTGGAATACTGTGTGCAATTCTGATCACCCTATTATAGAAAGGATATTATTAAACTAGAAAGAGTGCAGAAAAGATTTACTAGGATGCTACCGGGACTTGAAGGATTGAGTTATAAGGAGAGGCTGGATAGACTGGGACTTTTTTCTCTGGAGCGTAGGAGGCTGAGGGATGATCTTATAGAGGTCTTTAAAATAATGAGGGGCACAGATCAGCTAGATAGCCAATATCTTTTCACAAAGGTAGGGGAGTCTAAAACTAGAGGGCATAGGTTTAAGGTGAAAGGGGAGAGATACAAAAGTTTCCAGAGGGGCAATTTTTTCACACAGACGGTGGTGAGTGTCTGGAACAAGCTAGAAGTTTAACAACACCAGGTTAAAGTCCAACAGGTTTATTTGGTAGCAAAAACCACACAAGCTTTCGAGGCTCTGAGCCCCTTCTTCAGGTGAGTGGGAATTCTGTTCACAAACAGAACTTATAAGACACAGACTCAATTTACATGAATAATGGTTGGAATGCGAATACTTAAGTAAGTATTCGCATTCCAACCATTATTCATGTAAATTGAGTCTGTGTCTTATAAGTTCTGTTTGTGAACAGAATTCCCACTCACCTGAAGAAGGGGCTCAGAGCCTCGAAAGCTTGTGTGGTTTTTGCTACCAAATAAACCTGTTGGACTTTAACCTGGTGTTGTTAAACTTCTTACTGTGTTTACCCCAGTCCAACGCCGGCATCTCCACATCATGGAACAAGCTGCCAGGGGTAGTAGTAGAAGCGGGTACAATTTTATCTTTCAAAAAGCATTTAGATAGTTACATGGGTACGATGGGTATAGAGGGATATGGACCAAATGTGGGCAATTGGGATTAGCTTAGGGGTTTTAAAAAATAAGGGCGGCATGGACAAGTTGGGCCGAAGGGCCTGTTTCCATGCTGTAAACCTCTATGACTCTATGGCATTAGGTCAGTGGAGAGCATTCCATTACACTCCTGATTTGTGCCTTGTGGATGGTGGGCAGGCTTTGGCGAGTCTGGACGTGATATTTCGACCGGTGGTCGAACTAAAGGATCTCCACAGCTTTGGGGTGAAGGAGTGGAATCTATCCCTCTTGATATTTCTGTCTTGTCTTTCTCAGTAAGAGGCCAGGGAGCTAAGTGATTCAGCACATTTTGCAGTTTATATACATTGCATTCGTAGTGGGTCAGTGATGGAGTGGATGGTTATTGATTACAGTGGCAGGGCCAATCACATCAGTTCCCAGTGGCGTTTCGACCTTAAATTGAGGCTCTAGCAGAATAGGGATTAGAGATGCCGGGGCTGTGATACTTGGTGGAGAGAAGACTCAGGGGAGATATGATGCAAGTTTTCAAAATGATGAGGTTTAATAGATACTATTCCTGATGACAGTAAGAAGTTTCACAACACCAGGTTAAAGTCCAACAGGTTTATTTGAAATCATGAGCTTTCGGAGCGCTGCTCCTTCCTCAGATGAGTGGACTTCCCTTTCCTGTTGGTGTGGGAAGGCGGGGCTGATGATAATCCATTTGCTGGGTGGCAAATGGGATGTGTGGGGGTGGAACAGTTAGAGGCAGGAGGTCACGTGACCTGCAGGAATATACTCGACCAGGGTTGATAACCCCACTCCGGAGTGTGTGGCAATGTACACAATTGCTTGGAATTTTGATTGCGATGGAATTACCAAATTAATGGGGGGTTACCTGGATGTCTAATCGGGAAGTGAGAAACGGTGCTACTGCAGTCACAGGGGGCTGGATTTTGTGGCCCCATCATGGAGTGGGTGGGGCTGGAAAATGTGGCGAGCCATTCAAAAGTCCATTGAGTTTGGCAGGAGCGGAAAATCCCGCTGGTGGAAAATTCCACAAATTGTCTGAGAGTGGGGTTAAGCCACAATGTTGGGAAGAGAAGCAGGTCCATGTTGTTTCCACCCACCTTCCGGATCTGAGAGTGCTTGAGGGTGATGACAAAAGAAGACCTCCTACAATGGGGTTCACACAACTGTCTGAAACATCTCGAAATACCTCACACACAACCACTTCCAGGCCTTTCCCAGTCTTCCCCGTCAACATTGTGAGCTCCTTATGCATCTTTGAGCAATGCCATGGGATCCTCTTTTTTTCATCCGTGGGACATGGGTGTCGCTGGCTGGCCAGCATTTATTGCCCATCCCTATTGCCCGAGGGAGTTGAGAGTCAACCACCTTGCTATGGCTCTGGAGACACACGTAGGCCAGACCAGGTAAGGACGGCAGATTTCCTTCCCTAAAGGACATTAGTGAACCAGATGGGTTCTTCCAACAATCAACAATGGTTTTATGGTCATCAGTAGACTCTTAATTCCAGATATTTTTTATTGAATTGAAATTTCACCTCCTGGATTAATAGTCTGGTGATAATATCCCATTCACCCGAGCCACTGCAACAGGTAGACAGCGCCTTGGGTTAATATTTCATCCAATTGGCTGCAGGGAAAGTGGAAAGAACACTTTGTGAGCAGCACATCAGCTTCTGAGGCAGGGGCCGTGCATCAAGTCCCAACTCAGAAGCTTCAGCAAACATCCGGGCTGACACTCCAGCGCAGTCCTGAAGAGCTGTGGTGATTTGGATACGACATTACAGACGGCACGGTGTCGCAGTGGTTAGCACTGCTGCCTCACAGTGCCAGGGGCCCAGGTTCGATTCCCGCTTGGGTCACTGTCTGTGTGGAGTCTGCACGTTCTCCCCGTATCCGCGTGGGTTTTCTCCGGGTGCTCCGGTTTCCTCCCACAGTCCGAAACAATGCTGATTAGCTGCATTGGCCATGCTAAATTCTCCCTCAGTGTACCCAAATAGGTGCCGGAGTGTGGCGACTAGGGGATTTTCACAGCAACTTCATTGCAGTGTTAATGTAAACTACTTGTGACACTAATAAAGAAACTTAAAAAGGATTTGAAGTACTTTAACTGGAATGTGCGTTCGGTATTTGCCACTCAGATTTGTATACACGGCCAAAACGGTGTTGCTATATACCGTTCCAACCCCTCTGAGGCTGTGTCTCCCCAGCTATATACCAACATCTAGTCAATTAATTTCTATAGTACCACGCAGCTGAAGCCTTACCCTGTCTGACTTCCACAAACATTTTTTGGGTCCTCTTGCTGATACTGCTTTTTTTCATCAAATTAAATTACATAAAATATTTTCTCCAATTTCCCTTGCCAATGATGGCAGGGCCTTTGACTATCTTGGGCACTCAGCTGTTCAATTCCCTCCCCAACTCTCAACCTGTGTCTCCCTCTGCTCCTTTTAAAACTCACCTCAAAACCTACCAATCTGACCAAGCTTTTGGTCACCTGTCCTAATACCCCCTTGGTATCAGGTCCTTTTGACTGATTCCACACCTGTGAAGCACCGCAGGAGGGTGAAGTGCTGTAAGTGGAGGGACTTGTCCCGGATCAACTGTGGCCTGTAATGACTTCAACAAAGCCCATATCTTATTCATCCGTGGGACGAGGGCGTCACTGGCTGGCCAGCATTTATTGCCCAGCCCTAATTGCCCGAGGGCAGTTGAGAGTCAACCACATTGCAGTGGCTCTGGACTCACATGTAGGCCAGACCGGGTAAGGATGGTAGATTTCCTTCCCTAAACTAGATGGGTTTTTCCGACAATGGGTTTCATGGTCATCAGCAGATTCTTAATTCCAGATATTTTTTTATTGAATTCAAATTCCACCAGCTGCCGTGACGGGATTCGAACCCGGGTTCCCCAGAATATTAGCTGAGTTTCTGGGTTAATAGTCCAGCGATAATACCACTAGGCCGTCGCCTCCCCATGAGGTTGAGCTCTTGGAGTATGAGCTCCCTGATTGAGGTCATAACTGCCTGCCCCATCAGGGAGCCTTGCCTGCATATCCAAATGGGAGTGTCAGGTCTTTTGGAACTCCGGATTCTGACATTGTATCTGAAGCAGCCTAGGAATGGAATGGAGTTTGTAAATAAAGGGAATCTGGTGAAGGGGCAACCGGCCTCTGATGAGTTATGTCATTGTTGTAAGAGCAAATCTTGGCAAGTGGTTGGTCTGACCCGACTGTTTTTTCGTAATCATGTCCTTAAAGCTGATTCTCCTTGGCTACCTACCAACCCCTCCATAAGCAACACCTGCATCAGTCACGATCCAGGCTTCACTCTTTCTCCTTCTTCTCCACCGTTAATGTAAAAAGAGCGGCAGCCAGGCAGAGGTGTCGCTTTTCTCTGATTAAAACATAATTTGCCCACCAAACACACCGTGCGATTTCCAGCAGAGGTGGAAAGTAATCACATCTGGCGAGGTCTACAGTCTATTAATAGCGATCCGCTCTGCCATCCTTGTGGGATTCCTCTTGTGTCTGAGAAACCCAAAGTCATTTCTGACACTCGGGAATTGGATGCATTTCTAAAATGTTCGCTCAAATAGATTGCACAGTGTGAACATCATCCAGAACCAATACTGACACTGATGTATCAGGTAATCAGATGGAGACGGGGGAGCAGGCCTGGTGTTTTTAATTTACAAACTCTTCAAACTCCGGACTGAAAGGTTTTTAAAGTCCAGAACTGCAGGAAATAGGGTTTCCAAATAACAGCCGGGTTAATTCTGTGAGTGGAGATAGTCACTTAATACAAATCATCCACAAAAAACCAATCACAACCAGTGATTGCAGTTCAATCTCCAGGCATGATTGATGGGAAATTAGTCAATCATTTCCATTCTGCCCTAGACTTGTGGCAGCACAGTGGTTAGCACTGCTGCCTCACAGCGCCAGGGACCCGGGTTCAATTCCCGGCCTGGGTCACTGTCTGTGCAGAGTTTGCACGTTCTCCCCGCGTCTGCGTGGGTTTCCTCCGGGTGCTCCGGTTTCCTCCCACAGTCCAAAGATGTGCGGGTTAGGTGGATTGGTCGTTCTGAATCACCCCTTAGTGCCAGGGGGACTAGCTAGGGTATGATGCGCGTCTGATAAATAGACAAGGCTGATGTTGCCAGGAACAGAAGGCTTTTATTCGCTAAAAGGAACGATGTGGAACAGACAATAACCAGAACAATACTGAGCATGTGGACCTCCCGACTGAAGGCCGGAGGGGGAGGGCTGCAGCCTTTATACCCTGAGGGCGGAGCCTCCAGCTAAAGGTGCAGCCGAATTAAAGGTGTCAGGGAGTGTCTCATATATGAACAGTAGTGGCAACAATATATACAGCTCAACCGTGCCGAAGGCACGACAGTGGTTTACCACAGGGTAAATGCATGGAGTTATGGGGCTAGGGCCTGGGTGGGAGTGTGGTCGGTGCAGACCCATGGGCCTCCTTCTGCACTGTAGGATTCTATGCTCCTATGATATATATATGTGTGCGTGTACATATATATAAATGTTTGTATAAATATATATAGATAGCTCAGTATGGCTGATTTCCCCAGATGCCCACTTGATATTTTGCCTTGTACCCCCACCTCACAGTGCATGGTGTACTACCTGTAACGTACTGTTCAAAGGGCGGCACGATGGCACAGTGGTTAGCACTGCTGCCTCACAGCGCCAGGGACACTGGTTCAATTCCAGCCTCGGGTGACTGTGCGGAGTCTACACGTTCTCCTCGTGTCTGAGTGGGTTTCCTCCGGGTGCTCCGGTTTCCTATCTCAGTCCAAAGATCTGCAGGTTAGGTGGATTGGCTATACGAAATTGCCCATTAGTGTCCAAAGATGTGTAGGTTAGGTAGTGGGTTATAACCAGTTGTGCTGTAAACTGTTCATTTACTTCAAAGTTGAAAGGGATTTGGGAGTCAAAATTAACTAATTAGTTCCATTTGGATGCCAGGATAATGTGTTTCACACTGCCACGGGGAAGAGGATAGAGAAAGTCATTTCTGAGATCAGGTAACAGGCTTCCCTATAAATTAATCAATGTCACAGGCAGGCAGTAACATGAAGTGGTCAGAAAAGACTACTTGGCTTTGGGGGCTACCACAGCCAGATGCAGGAGGGAGACAGTCTCTAGTCGAATAGTTGCATCCTGCAGCCGTCTTAAGGGTTCCAGGAGATGGGTCCTTGCATGGCTGGAGAAGCAGAATGATCGGAACAGGCTTTATTGCTGTTGGTGGAAGAAACTCATCGAGATCTGAGAAAAGTACCTGGAGACAGTCACCCGAAGATACTACTCGGTGAAGCAGAGATACAGGAACCTACTGAAACCTGGGAACAACTCTGGGCTGTTTGCTAAAAGGACTGTAGTGCAGGGGAGAACACGATGGGTGATTGGTATAAAAAGGAATATAATTTTCTGTAGTTCGAAGTGTAAGTTACCAACAAAAGGAAAATAGTGCTTCGTTGATAGTATTTCAGTCACTGGGTAGTATGTCCTGAGAAGGGAATCATGGCCAATCTAATTGTTGGAGACCCCTTGGGGATGAGTGACCATAACATGATAGAATTTTTTATCAAGATGGAGAGTGAAGTAGTTGATTCGGAGACTCGGGTGCTGAATCTTAATAGAGGAAATATGAGGATATGAGGCCTGAGTTGGCCTTGATAGATTGGGGAGAGTTATTTAAAGGGATGACAGTGGATAGGCAATGGCAAACATTCAAGGAATGCCTGGGGGAACGGCAGCAACTGTTTATTCCTGTCTGGCGAAATGGGTAAGAGATGGAGATGAGATATTTCTTCACCCAAAGAGTGGTGAGTCTGTGGAATTCATTACCACAGGAAGGACTTGATGCCAAAACATTGAATGTATTCAAGAGGTGGCTAGATATGGGATCTTGGGGCGAATGGGATCAAAGATTATGGGGAGAAAGCAGGTCAACGACCATAGGGGTGATGGGGGAAGAGGGCTTGGTGCGAGTTAGGATACAGCAGGAGTGTTTTGGATGAGGTGAAGCTGATGGAAGCCATGTTGAATGATCAGCCACGATCGTGATGAATGGTGGAGCAGGCTTGAAGGGCCGAATGGCCTCCTCCTGCTCCTACCTTCTTTGTTTCTATGTTTCATTTGTTACAGTAAAAGTTTTAAAACCTTGTCATGACATTCTTTCAGCCAGTAACTGGAAGTTCTTTTTTAAAAGATCTCTATAGAGATTGTAATAAGTAAATCCTAAAAAGTGAATCCTCATGAATGTATTCTCAGTCCTGGTTAATGAGTTATTTGTTTCCTTTACTTAGATATTGCACATGAGAATCTTCCACTGACATTGAATGTTCATACGGACCGGGTGACATCAGAAGATGGCCATTCTCCGAATCCCCTGCGTTATAGGAATCACCGACAGCGCAGGTTCTCAATGGAGGTACAAAATAGTCTCTCACCTCAGGCCAACGTGTTCATCAGTGGCTGGACACATGGTGGTGTAGCTGCTCTCAGATATTCCAATGGTCTCCTGGCTAGCCTCCATCTTCCATCATCCAAAATAATCTTGCCATATCCCAACTCACACCAAGCCCTGTTCACCTATCACCTCGATGCTTGCTGGCCTGCCATGTATTCCTGATCCAGCAATGTCTTGATTTTAAAATTCACATTCTGAAACCCCTCCATTATTGCCAGGGCTTGGTGCGAGTTAGGATACGGCAGGAGTGTTTTGGATGAGGTGAAACTGATGGAAGATGGAAGCCAAGTTGGATGATCAGCCATGATGGTGATGAATGGCGGAGCAGGCTTGAAGGGCCGAATGGCCTCCTCCTGCTCCTATCTTCTATGTTTCTATGTTTAATTTGTTTTACGGTGAAAGTTTTAAAATCTTGTCATGACATTCTTTCAGCCAGTAACTGGAAGTTCTTTTTAAAGTTATCTATAGAGATTGTAATATATAATCCTAAAAAAGCAAATCCTCAGAATGTATTCTCAGCTGCGAATTCTCTCCCGAAACCACTGCCTTCCTCTCTCCTCATTTATGCCTCTTGTTTAAAGTTACCTTTGAGGGCGGCACGGTAGCACAGTGGTTAGCACTGCTGCTTCACAGCTCCAGGGACCTGGGTTCGATTCCCGGCTTGGGTCACTGTCTGTGTGGAGTTTGCAGATTCTCCTCGTGTCTGCGTGGGTTTCCTCCGGGTGCTCCGGTTTCTTCCCACAGTCCAAAGATGTGCGGGTTAGGTTGGTTGGCCATGCTAAAATTGCCCCTTAGTGTCCTGAGATGTGTAGGATAGAGGGATTAGTGGGTAAATATGTAGGGATATGGGGGTAGAGCCTGGGTGGGATTGTGGTCGGTGCAGACTCGATGGGCCGAATGGCCTCCTTCTGCACTGTAGGGTTTCTATGATTCTATGATCATCTGTCCTAATATCTCCCTACCTGACTCGGTGACTAGATCAGACACTCCAAGGTATTTTATGAAGTTAGTCGAGATCCTAACTTTTACATTTGGTTTAGGCATTAGGGTGAACATAGGATGTTTCACTCCAGGTATGATTCAAGTGACCCACCAGGAAGCTTTTATCAAAACAACCTTTATTTAAAAACACAGTTCGAATATAGCAAAAAGAATTAGCAGAACTTTTATCAATTACAATATTTAAACATGACAAAGTATAATTCTTAACAGCTAGCTATCTCTAGTGTTCGAATTTAGTAGTCTCCCCCAAAGACATCATTCCCTTTTCCAGACCCAGTTAGCACCAAAAGCAGATATGTTTACATGGATGCTAGATTTCCAGCCTTTTAACACCTCTGGACAGAGGTCCAGACAGACACCTGTCTTCTGACTCTCACACAGCAACCTCCAGAGAAAGGTATATTCTCAAGCAGCAGAACTTCAGAAAATAAATCTGGTCTCTGATAGAACCCAGTCTCCAGACCTCAGAGACTCAAAGCTACTTCTTCTTTCCACAGTTCCCAAAAAGCAACTGAGTTGATTTCTTTGTGTGAGCCTAGCTCCACCCAGTCACCTGATATTCCTGTAAATCAACCCAATCAAGCTCTACTCTGCAAAATCCCTGGGGAACACTAAGAACAGCAGAACAGCATTAGCCCAGTGTAAAACAAGCATTCTAGCAATTAGGAGCAATTATGCTGCTGCGGTAACAAGACAGGGCTGCTGGATATAGACCCAATGGCACCGATAAAATGGAAGGTTCTGCTAAAAACATCCTGCACAGAAACATGACAAATTAATCTCTTAAAGGCAGAGTATTATCTCACAGAACGCTCTTGAGAATTACTTTGGGATGATTTACCAGGTTACAGGTGAGATATTAATGTCATCTATGTTGAGAGCCACTCTTGAAGTTTGGGATTTGGGTTGCCACAGGGCAATTGCACAGAATTAACAGCATAGAACAGGCTATTTAACCAAACTGATCTATGTTGGCTTTTCTACTCCAGCCTCTTCATCGAATCCTATCAGAACATCCTTTCTTCTCCTTATGTTCATTTAGCTTCCCCTTAAAGAATCTCCATCATTCGCCTCAGATATTCCAAGTGGGGGTGAAATTAAATGCACAAGAAGTGCAGCAGAGAAATAGGCCATTTGGCCCAACCACTTCATGCTGGTGTTTATTCAACACTCAAACGAAATAGGAGGCAGTGATGTAATGGTATTGTCGCTGGATGAGTAACCCAGAGACCGAGGGGAATGCCCCAGGAATCCGGGTTTCCAATCCCACCACGGCAGATGGTGAAATTTGAACGCAATGAAGAAACTGGAATTAAAAGTCATGAAAGCCATTGTCAAATATCGTAAAAGCCCACCTGATTCACTCATGTCCTTGAGGGAAGGAAATCTGCCGTCCTTACCTGGTCTGGCCTACATGTGACACCAGAGCCCACAGCAATGTGGCTGATTCTTAACATAGGAACATGGGAATTAGCAGCAGAATCGGCAAAAATTCAGCCCTTCGAGCCTGCTCCGCCATTCAATCAGATCATGGCTGATCTCTCCCGGGTCTCAAATCCACCCCCCCCCCCCCCCCCCCCCCTACCCATTCCCCATTTCCTTGCCGCTCAGTTCAAAGGCAACAAATGGTGACCTTGCCCCAGTGATGTACACATCCTATGAATAAATAAACTGTGTTCTCTCTTCCTCCTCTACCCCCCCCCCCCCCCCCCCCCCACCAATCCCCGCCACCCCAGGACTTCAGCAAGAGGCTGTCGCTGCCAATGGATATTCGACTCCCAGAGGAATTCCTGCAGAAGCTGCAGCTGGAGAGCCCGCCCCTTCCCAAGACATTGAGCAGGACGTCCCGGAGGGCTTCGCTGGTGAGTCAGTCGGAGGCTCCTGCCTTTCATTACACCGTCGCTGGAGCCTATTCAGCCTGGTGCACATCACAGCAACATCACAACAGATGGAACCTGTGAGCGGAGAACATCAGACATCAACTCGGGCAAGGATAACTGCAGACACTGGAAACATGAAATATAAACAGAAAATGCTGGAACTGCACAGCAGTTCAGGCAGCATCCGGTGAAAGGTCATTGATCGGAGACGGTTTCTATCCCCACACATGCTGCCTGACCTGCTGATAGTTTCCAATATTTGCTGTTTTTATTCCATGTACCAACTAGCCTCATGAGTCTAGATGATTAAGGGGTGATCTGATTCAGGTGCGTAAGATAATAGGCGGAGTACATGAGGTCTTGCTGAGATTTATACATGGTTTATGGGATCCTTCTGACAAAAAGTAATTAAAATTTCCCTGCCCATGCTTGGCAAGGTTCCCAGGTTCTCCCCACGTCTGCGTGGGTTTCCTCCGGGTGCTCCGGTTTCCTTCCACAGTCCAAAGATGTGCGGGTTAGGTGGATTGGCCGTGGTAAATTGCCCCTTAGTGTCAGAGGGTTTAGCAGGATAAATGAGGGTTATGGGAATGGGGCCTGAGTGGAATTGGGGTCAGTACAGACTCGATGGGCCAAATGGCCTCCCTCTGTACTGTAGGGATTTTATGATTCTATGACTGCTGTAGCTGGTGGAACAGAATGTCTCACTTTAGTATTTAGAAGTGACTTAATTGAGAGGATTTAGGGTACTTAAAGGAATTGATGGAGCAGAAGGAGAGAAATAATTATCCAAGGTGAGTTTGGAACAAGGAGGCAGAACATTATAGTAGAGCTAGGCTGTTCAGGGGTGATGCCAGGGAACACTTCTTCAGACAATGGTAGTGGAAATCCGGAACGTTCTCCACTAAAGAGCTATTGAGGCCGGGTGGCCACCTGATCATTTAAAAACTGAAACTGATAGTGTTATATATTTGTCCCTCTTGGCTCACCGTACAGCCCTGCTGTAGTAATGTATGCAAGGAAGTGATACAATGTGACGTAGAGCAGGAAACAGAGAAGTAGCTGATATGAGAGAGAGAACACCCCACAATACATTTACTGAGTTTATCGAGTGATCTTGAGTGTCATTCTCCAAATACACAAACAAAACTGGCGACGAGGATAAAGGACGTGCGCTTGCTGAACCACTCGGAAGAAGAAGTTGAAGCAAAGAAAAGTCAGAAAGAAGGAAACTTTTCACCTGTGCCACACTGTTGTCTGTGGGGAAGATCAGTTGGCTAGTGTGGACTTGAGTAAAAGATACTCGGGAAACAGATTCTAGAGCTGTCTGGAGCAAGTGACAGACTGAAGCTCAGATCAGTGCCTTGTGTAAATAAGAAAACCGAGGTGGTTGATGGAAATGTGGTTGCGAAATGTGCATACGGGAAACCTGCGTGAGTAAAAATGGTGGGATCTTCCTTCATCGTTGGAGCTTTTGATGAAAATGTGGAAAAGCGGAGCTCTTATACTGAGCATGGGTGGCACAGTGGTTAGCACTGCTGCCTCACAGCGCCAGGGACCCGGGTTCAATTCCCGGCTTGGGTCACTCTCTGTGTGGAGTTTGCACATTCTCCCTGTGTCTGCGTGGGTTTCCTCCGAGTGCTCCAGTTTCCTCCCACACTCCAAAGATGTGCGGGTTAGGTTGATTGGCCATGCTAAATTGACCCTTAGTGTCAAGGGGATTAGCAGGGTAAATATATGGGGTTACGGGGATAGGGGCTGGGTGGGATTGTAGTCGGTGCAGACTTGATGGGCTGAATGGTCTCCTTCTGCACTGTAGGGATTAGAACATAGAACATAGAACAGTACAGCACAGAACAGGCCCTTTGGCCCACGATGTTGTGCCGAGCTTTATCTGAAACCAAGACCAAGCTATCCCACTCCCTATCATCCTGGTGTGCTCCATGTGCCTATCCAATAACCGTTTAAATGTTCCTAAAGAGTCTGACTCCACTATCACTGCAGGCAGTCCATTCCACACCCCAACCACTCTGAGTAAAGAACCTACCTCGGACATCCTTCCTAAATCTCCCACCATGAACCCTATAGTTATGCCCCCTTGTAATAGCTCCATCCATCCGAGGAAATAGTCTTTGAACGTTCACTCTATCTATCCCCTTCATCATTTTATAAACCTCTATTAAGTCTCCCCTCAACCTCCTCATTCTATGATTTTGATTGTTTTTGTGCTGGTGAACAAAATAGATGAAGATATTATGGTGCCCACTTTCCCGAGCATGATGGGAGGTGCAATGTTTCCTCTCCTCCGCAGTCTTGTGCGACCTGATAAAGCCAGGCA
The DNA here is from genome assembly GCF_964213995.1 of Mustelus asterias. Lineage (NCBI taxonomy): Eukaryota > Metazoa > Chordata > Chondrichthyes > Carcharhiniformes > Triakidae > Mustelus > Mustelus asterias. Next base: position 6,974,272 of record NC_135825.1, on the reverse strand, counting down.
CTAAAATGTAAAGCAAATTGTGGAAACGTTGCAGGCATATTTTTCACCGAAACCCTTGGTGATCATTGAGCGCTTTAGATTCCATAAAAGAAACCCAGAGGAGGGAGAGCCAATCACGCAATTTGTTGCCGTGCCTCAAAGACTTGTAGAACATTGTGAATTTGGAGATGTACTTGATGATACCATTCGTGACAGAGTGGTTTGTGGTCAGAGTGATTATTCTCCCACCATTGAGGAAATGGAGAAGCTACACGGAGGTCACTGAGGAGTCGTATGCATGAAGGAAATGGCAAGAAGTTATTTCTGGTGACCCGGACTTGATGCTGAGATTGAAGAAAAAGTTAGAACATGTGCAAAGGTCAGAAGCTTGTCACCCCTTGACCCTGTTGCACCATGGGAGTGGCCTGAAGAGGCTTGGCAATGTGTGCATGTGGATTTTGAAGGACATTTAGCAACTGTTGAAGTTCACACCAAATGGCCAGAGGTCATTGTGATGACATCTGCTTCATCTGAGAAGACCATTGAAAAGCTGGGGGAAGCGTTTAGTCTCTTTGCATTTCATGAACAGCTGGTAAGCGATAACGGACCTCAGTTTGTCTGACATGAATTTGAGAACTTCAGACAAGAAAGCACAATTCAACACATTCTATCCACACCACATTAAACTGCCACTAATGGATTCGCAGAATGCTTCATCCAAACCATGAAACATACTTTGAAATCGACCAAAGAACAAGGTTCGCTTATTCAACAAATTCCTCCTGGAATACCACACACGTCACGACCAAGACCTCTCCTGCATTACCTCGTGATAAAAAGCCAGCTGCATTTGATCTTCTAAAACCTCCAAAATCAAGGAGATTGTGTGACAACAACCACAAGCACAAGGAACTGTGTGAAAACAAGGCAAAGCACACAGTCCAGATCATCAACAACCTGTCCTGGTCCCCCCATGCCGACACAATAGTTAAGAAAGCCCCACCAATGCCTCTACTTTCTCAGAAGACTCAGAAAATTTGGCATGTCAGTTATGACTCTCACCAACTTTTACAGATGCACCATAGAAAGCATTCTTTCTGGTTGTATCACAGCTCGGTGTGGCTCCTGCTCTGCCCAAACCCACAAGAGACTACAAAAGGTCATGAATGTAGCCCAATCCATCACGCAAACCAGCCTCCCATCCATTGACTCTGTCGACACTTCCCACTGCCTCGGCAAAGCAGCCAGCATAATTAAGGACCCCTCGCACCCCGGACATTCTCTCTTCCACCTTCTTCCATCGAGAAAAAGATACAAAAGTCTGAGGTCACGTACCAACCGACTCAAGAACAGCTTCTTCCCTGCTGCCATCAGACTTTTAAATGGACCTACCTTACATCAAGTTGATCTTTCTCTACACCCTAGCTATGACTGTAACACTACATTCTGCACTCTCTCGTCTCCTCGATGAACGGTATGTTTTGTCTGTATAGCGCGCAAGGAACAAGACTTTTCATTGTATGTTAATACATGTGACAATAATAAATCAAATCAAATCAAATCAGTTTTCCCGGCTTGGGTCACTGTCTGTGCGGAGTCTGCACGTTCTCCCCGTGTCTGCGTGGGTTTCCTCCGGGTGCTCCGGTTTCCTCCCACAGTCTGAGAGACGTGCTGGTTAGGGTGCATTGACCCGAACAGGCGCCGGAGTGTGGCGACTAGGGGAATTTCACAGTAACTTCATTGCAGTGTTAATGTAAGCCTTACTTGTGACGAATAAATAAACTTTTAAACTTTAAGATACACAGCAGATGGATTTTTATTCAAAGAATCATAGAATGCCTACAGTACAGAAGGAGGCCATTTGGCCCATCGAGTCTGCACCGACCACAATCCCACCCCGGCCCTCTTCCCATAACCCCACACATTTACCCTGCTCATCCCCCTGTCACTAAGGGGCAATTTAGCAATGGCCAACCAACCTAACCTGCACATCTTCGGAGTGTGGGAGGGAACCGGAGCACCCGGAGGAAACCCACGCAGACACGGGGAGGACGTGCAAACTCCACGTTATTGTTTGAGAGTTACAGAACTGAAGTGGGTAAGATAGAGTTAGCCGCAGATCAGCCTTGTAATTGAATGCTAGTACAGGCCTAAAGGGCTGAATGGCCTCCTCCTGTTCCTATGTAAGTCCCCAGGCTCTATTAGGTTTTATTCAGTGGGAGCACTCTTGCCTCTTCGTCCAATTATAGCAGCCTTTCAGTCAAAGTTAGCCTCAGTATTGTTTCATGCTGATTTCAAGCCAGTGGTGCACATTGCCACCAAGTGGTGATTTCCATTCATTACATAGTTCATGGAATCACAGGCAGCCTCGATAGTAACCGCTCCTTACCCAGAGGGAGCGGTGCCCGGTGGGGGAAAAGAGGATTTGAAGATCTCATCTACTTACTGACCTTGTACACATCCCTGTCACCGACATTTGGAGCCTCTTCCCTGTCTCACAGAAAGTCCCAATCATCCCAAACCAACACAAAATTCCTAAAATTCAGGCAGCTGGAGTCGGAACTGTTGATGGTGAACCTCTGGCGTTTTCATCTTCACACTGACAAGAACCTCTGGCGTTTTCTCCTCACTGACATGGGTGGCACGGTGGCACAGTGGTCAGCACTGCTACCTCATGGCGCCAGGGACGCAGGTTCAATTCCGGCCTAGGGTCACTGTCTGTGTGGAGTTTGCACGTTCTCCCCATGTCTGCGTGGGTTTCCTCCGGGTGCTCCAGTTTCCTCCCACACTCCAAAGATGTGCGGGGTAGGTTGATTGGCCGTGCTAAATTGACCCTTAGTGTCAGGGGGATTAGGAGGGTAAATATGTGGGGTTACAGGAGATAGGACCCGTGTGGGAATTGTGATCGGTGCAGACTCGATGGGCCGAATGCCCCCATCTGCAATGTAGATTCTATGATTCAATGATCAGCCATGATCATAATGAATGGAGCAGCAGGCTTGAAGGGCCGAATGGCCTACTCCTGCTTCTATATTCTATGTTTCTATCTTTGTACACGAAAGGTCAATTTAGCCTGGGCCAATCCACCTAACCCGTATATCTTCGGACTGTAAAAGGAAACTGGAGCACCTGGAGAAAACCCACACAGACACGGGGAGAACGTGCAAACTCCACACAGACAGTGACCCCAGCCAGGAATCGAACCCAGGTCCCTGGTGCTGTAAGGCAGCAGTGCTAACCACTGTGCTACCGTGCCGCCTTGTATTCTGTTGCAACGATGATTGCCCTTCAAAGGTTTGGCCGTCGCATCATCACTGGCTTTCACAAGGGTAAAACGTTATATTTTTTCAGTGAAGTGATTTGAATTGACTTGAGTTTCCTTTCTTGCAGTCCGACATTGGATTTGGGAAGTTGGAGACCTACGTTAAACTGGACAAGCTGGGAGAGGTGAGTTCAACCGATCACTGAACTGAATAAAGGTCTTCACCCACTTTCCATTTTCAGGTTCATAGAATCAAAGAATCACACAGCACAGAAGAGGCCCTTCAGCCCATCGAATATGCACCAACACATTAGAAACACCTGAATTCCCACCAAATCCCATCTGCCAGCACTTGGCCCATAGCCCTGAATGTTATGATGTGCCAAGTGCTCATCCAGATACTTTTTAAAGGATGTGAGGCATCCCACCCCCACCACCCTCCCAGGCAGCGCATTCCAGACCGTCACCACCCTCTGGGTAAACAACATTTCCTCACATCCCCTCTAAACTTCCTGCCCCTCACCTTGAACCTATGTCCCCTCATGAGGGACTCTTCAACTAAGGGGAACAGCTGTTCCTTATCCACTCTGTCCATGTCCCTCATAATCTTGTACACCTCGATCAGGTCGCCCTCTCTGCTCCAATGAAAACAACCCAAGCCTATCCAACCTCTCTTCACAACTTAAGTATTTCATCCCAGGCAGCGTCCTGGTGAATCTCCTCTGCACCCCCTCCAGAGCAATCACATCCTTCCCATAATGTGGCGACCAGAACTGCACACAGTGCTCGAGCTGTGGCCTCACCAAATATCTATCCAACTCCAATATGACTTCCCTGCTTTTGTAATCTATTCCACCTAACCTACACATCTTTGGACTGTGGGAGGAAACCGGAGCACGCGGAGGAAACCCATGCAGACACGGGGAGAACGTGCAAACTCCGCACAGATAGTGACCCGAGCCGGGAATCGAATCCGGGTCCCTGGCGCTGCGAGGCAGCAGTGCTAACCACTGTGCCACCGTGCCCAGTTCTTCTCTTGAGAAATTACATGTAAACTTGCAAGAGCATCCAGATCAGCCTCCTAACCAGGGGTGGCACGGTAGCACAGTGGTTAGCACTGCTGCTTCACAGCTCCAGGGACCTGGGTTCGATTCCCGGCTTGGGTCACTGTCTGTGTGGAGTTTGCACATTCTCCTCGTGTCTGCGTGGGTTTCCTCCGGGTGCTCCGGTTTCCTCCCACAGTCCAAAGATGTGCAGGTTAGGTCGATGCTAAAAAAAAATTGCCCTTAGTGTCCTGAGATGTGTAGGTTAGAGGAATTAGTGGATGGATATGGGGGTAGGGCCTGGGAGGGATTGTGGTCGGTGCAGACTTGATGGGCCGAATGGCCTCTTTTTGTACTGTAGGATTTCTATGATTATTCATCCGATATATCCCTAGGAATTTTGCTGATCTTTCTGGGATTGTGACACTCGGGCTATCACCCCTCACCACACCCTCTCACAGCTATAGGATCGGACCTGGGGAACTTGCAGCTGGTGGTGTCCCCACCTGCCTGCTGCCCTTGTCCTTCTAGATGGTAGAGGTGGCAGGTTTGCGAGGTACAGTTCAAGGCACTTTGTAAGTTGTTGATGTGCACCTTGTAGATGGTACGGTTGGATCTCCGACAATCACAGAATAAGACTATTCGACACATTCATAGAAATCATAGAAACCCTACAGTACAGAAAGAGGCCATTCGGCCCATCGAGTCTGCACCGACCACAATCCCACCCAGGCCCTACCCCCATATCCTACCCGCTAATCCGTCTAATCTACGGATCCCAGGACACGAAGGGGCAATTTTAGCATAGCCAATCAACCTAACCCGTACATCTTTAGACTGGGGGAGGAAACCGGAGCACCCGGAGGAAACCCACGCAGACACGAGGAGAATGTGCAAACTCCACACAGACAGTGACCCAAGCCGGGAATCGAACCCAGGTCCCTGGAGCTGTGAAGCAGCAGTGCTAACCACTGTGCTACCGTGCTGCCCCATTGTTGGCTCTTTGGAGCCAATTAGTCCCATTGTTCCTGCTCTACAGAGAAAAAACCCACAATTTCTCCCCGTCATCTCATTCAGCATTTCCACATTGTTCTTTCAGGGAACTTACGCCACAGTCTTTAAGGGCAGAAGCAAGTTAACGGAAAACCTGGTGGCACTGAAGGAAATCCGCTTGGAACATGAAGAAGGGGCTCCGTGCACCGCGATCCGAGAAGGTACAGTCCAATCCCTGAATGCCGCCCCACATCTTAGTAATGCCCACCTTGCTGGGAGACGGTGCGTCCAGATTTCACCCAACACTGGGACAATCCTCAACTGTATGATGCTTATTCTATTTTTGGAAGATCTAATTCAGGTGTGAAATAGACAGTAAATGGCAGAATCCATAGGAGCATTGGCATACAGAGGGATCTGGGCGTACAGGTCCACGGATCCCTGAAACTGGTAACGCAGGTGGATAAGGTGGTCAAGAAGGCAGACAGCATGCTTGCCTTCATCGGCCGGGGCATCGAGTATAAATGTTGCCAATTATGTTACAGCTGTATGAAACTTTAGTTAGGCCACATTTGGAGTATTGTGCGCAGTTCTGGTCGCCACACTACCAGAAGGACGTGGATGCTTTGGAGAGAATGCAAAGAAGGTTTACCAGGATGTTGCCTGGTCTGGAGGGTTTAGGGATGAGGAGAAGTTGGAGAAACTCAAATTGTTTTCACAGGAAAGACAGAGGCTGAGGGACGACCTGATAGAAATCTATAAAATTATGAGAGGCATAGAGAGGGTGGATAATCAGAGGCTTTTTCCCAGGGTGGGAAGGTACACCACAAGAGGGCACAGGTTTAAGGTGAGAGGGGGAAAGTTTTGGGGAGACGTGTGGGGGAGATTTTCATACAGAGGACGATGGGTGCCTGGAACGCGCTGCCAGAGGAGGTGGTGGAAGCAGGCACATTAGTTCAAGGTGTATCTTGATAGACAAATGAACGGGAGACAAGCAGAGGGATAGAAACTCCATATTGGTGCAGGTTTGGTGGGCCGAAGGGCCTGTTCCTGTGCTGCATTATTCTTCATTCTTTGTAGGATATGGGATTCACTGGCCAGGCCAGCACTTATTGTCTATCCCTAATCGCCCTTGAGAAGGTGGTGGTGAGATGCCTTCTTGAACCCGCTGCAGTCCCTGTGGTGTAGGTACACCCACAATGCTGTTAGGGAAAGAATTCCAGGATTTTGTCCCAGTGACAGTGAAGGAGCGGCGATATATTTCCAAGTCAGGATGGTGAGTGACTTGGAGGTTGTGACTCAGTGGGTAACACTCTTGCCTCCGAGCCCAAAGGGTATGGCCAGACATAAAAGTGGAACATCAAGGTTGGCATCCCCAGCGCGGTGCTGAGGGAGTACGACACTGTCAGAGGTGCTGGTTTTCAGGTGAGGTGCTAAACTATGGACGGCATGGTGGCACAGTGGTTAGCACTGCTGCCTCACAGCGCCAGGGACCCGGATTCAATTCCTGGCTTGGGTCACTGTCTGTGCGGAGTTTGCACGTTCTCCCCGTGTCTGCGTGGGTTTCCTCTGGGTTCTCCAGTTTCTACCCACAGTCCGAAAGATGTGCTGGTTAGGGTGCATTGGCCGTGCTAAATTCTCCCTCAGTGTTACCCAAACAGGCGCCGGAGTGTGGCGACGAGGGGATTTTCAAAGTAACTTCATTGCAGCGTTAATGTAAGACTACTTGTGACAAATAAATAAAATGAACTAAGGCCTTGGCTGGAATTCTCCAGCCATTCATCCCCTGCCCCCACTGCAGTGAGGATGGAAAATCTCTGTTCACTGCAGCAGGACTGGAAAATCCCAGCTGCGGGCGAGATCGGAGAATCCAGCCCCTTGTCAGTTCTCTAGGTTGGAGTTAAGTGATCCTGTGGCAGTGTTTTAATGAAGAGTGGGTGTGTCCTGGCCAATATTTATCTTTTTATCAACATCATTAAAGCAGACAATCGGGTCGCTATCACATGCTTGTTTGTGGGATCTTGCTGCGCACAAACTGGCTGCCCCAATTTCTACGTTACAGCAGTGACTACTGCAATTCAATCAGCAATTTACCCCTGGTGGGGTATTGCCATGCAAGGCCCAGATGTGGTTCACGTGGTATCTGGGTGGATGCCTGATACCTGAACAGTGGGTGGGCAGCAGGCTATTGCGTCATGAAGGGCATCACAGCTGAGGGCCAGTTCTGCTCTTATCTGGGGACACTGAGCTGTGGCCAGGAATGAGGACCTCAGCTGATTTTTTTTCCTCCTTCTGGACTAGGAAGCCCTTTAGCCAAATCTTTCCCAAATCCTTTAGCACAGACTCAGTGATCAGCCCTGGGGGTTTCCCTGCTCTCTCTGCGTGACTAACTTGCATCTTGTGTGTCAGTCACATGTCCAGCAGCCAGTAGGTGGCAGTGTTGCGCCACATAAATCGCTAACACGCAGTAATAATAACTTACATTTATAAAAGCTTCTTTAACACAGCAAAAAATCCCGTAAATCTCCTTGGGAAGGAGATTCCCAGCCAAGGGAAAAGAGCAGGAGGTGCATGAAGCTTCACTTCAGAGCCCATGTTAAGGAGCAATGTGAGAAAAATAAAATAAAATAAAGTTTATTTATTAGTGTCACAAGTCAGCTTACATTAACACTGCAATGAAGTTACTGTGAAAATCCCCGAGTCGCCACAGCCTGGCGCCTGTTCGGGTCCATGCACCTAATTAGCACGTCTTTCGGACTGTGGGAGGAAACTGGAGCACCCAGAGGAAACCCACGCAGACACGGGGAGAATGTACAGATTCCATACAGACAGTGAGCCGAGCCGGGAATCGAACCTGGGTCCCTGAGGCAACAGTGCGCAGCATAGAAAGAGGTGGTTTTGGGGAGAATATTCCAGGATTTGGAGGGCGAAGGCACGGATGGCAAAGTCGCAGGACGTGTGGGATCGGCCGGAGTTAGAGGAATGGAGAACCAGGAGGGAATGGCAGATTGGGACAAAGTCATGATGGAATTAAATCACAAGGGTGAGGACTTTAACCAGCCTCCCATCCATTGACTCTGTCTACACTTCCCGCGGCCTCGGCAAAGCAGCCAGCATAATTAAGGACCCCACGCACCCCGGACATTCTCTCTTCCACCTTCTTCCGTCGGGAAAAAGATACAAAAGTCTGAGATCACGTACCGACCGACTCAAGAACAGCTTCTTCCCTGCTGCTGTCAGACTTTTGAATGGACCCACTTTGCATTAAGTTGGTCTTTCTCTACACCCTAGCTATGACTGTAACACTACATTCTGCACTCTCTCCTTTCCTTCTCTATGAACGGTATGCTTTGTCTGTATAGCGCGCAAGAAACAATACTTTTCACTGTATACTAATACATGTGACAATAATAAATCAAATCAAATCAAATCAAATTTACATTTGGGTTGATTGGAGAGTGAGTATCAGGGAGGGATGACATTAACCCTCCCCGGAGTGCAAGGCCAATTGGAGGAGCCCCATCTATCCAATGAGATGGTGCCGTCACTGCGGCGCATCGAGGCCAACACTGCGAGGGTGGCAGCCGCAGTGGGGACGTGTACTCCATGCCAGGAGATGTCCGGACCAAGGGGCAGGGCTTTCACTGCGTGGTTCAGGAACTGCTGAGAATCCACGAATGTCAGCACCAGAGGATGACGGGGCTTCTGGATCTCACTCCAGCTACCTCTCCATCCCATGGAGGAACACGGGGGCCCCTGGGAACCCAAAGGGAAGAGGATCGGGAGGAGTGCAGCGCAGGGCCCTCCAACCAGGGGACCCTGGGTGACTCCAGCCCATCTGACACATCCCCCCTCCCTATGAGTGACACACCCCCAGCCCCTGACACCGAGGAGGGAAGCAGTCAAACACCCGCGCTGCCCGAAAACAGGACTGGACCCTCAAGGTCCCGATCCCCTAGGGGACACCCGCCAAGGTCATCTCAGTCCAAAGGGGATGGAAGTCAGCAGGCCACCTCACCCTTAGCTGTGGATCCTGGGGACACACCTAGAGGTAGTGGGAGTGCAAGGAAGATTCGGAAACCATGGGCACTTAGTGGGCCTGGGTGAATATTGGCACTGGTGTAGATCAGTCGCCATTTTGTTATGAATGTTTGGCATTAAGTTTCACTTTGTTCACCCACAGAGTCTTCACCCTCTCTGTTCATGCCAGCAAGCACAGGCACAGTGGTTAGCACTGCTGCCTCACAGCGCCAGGGATCCAGGTTCAATTCCAGCCTCGGGTCACTAACTGTGTGGAGTTTGCACATTCCCCCCATGTCTGCGTGAGTTTCCTCTGGGTGCTCCAGTTTTCTCCCAGAGTCCAAAAGACGTGCTGGTTAGGTGTATTGACCATGCTAAATTCTCCCTCAGGCGCCGGAGTGTGGCGACTACAGGATTTTCACAGTAACTTCATTACAGTGTTAATGTAAGCCTACTTGGGATGCTAATAAATAAACTTTAACTTTTAAACAAGTTTGCTGGAACCACCGCACTCACCAGACACCTCATCCCTGTGGAGTGTGAGAATGGCAGTGCCATATCCCTCCCACCCCCTTGCCAGCCCTCACTCAGTCTTTCAGACTGTGGGAGGAAACCGGAGCACCCGGAGGAAACCCACGCAGACACGGGGAGAACGTGCAGACTCCGCACAGACAGTGACCCAAGGCCGGGAATCGAACTCGGGTCCCTGGCTCTGGGAGGCAGCAGTGCTGACCACTGTGCCACCGTGCTGCCAGGCACCAGGTTCGCACTTATGTAGAGATGTTGTAGATGGCGCCAGTGTGACATCACACCCGCTGAATATCCAGCTGAGGGCATTCCCTCAGCTGTGACGCAGACCGGAACCCAGGACGGGGGGCACGGGAAGCTTTGTCTGCATACCAGTCTGCACAACCCCTTTAAAGCCAGGAGCTCCCTGACATAAAGGGAAGGTGAGACCTGGCAGTGACCCCAACCCTTCCTGACCCCTCTCTACAGAATAGCGATTCTGGAACCCCCATCCCTGACCCAGAGTTGAGCTTCTCTGTGTCCCTCCCGAGTCTTCTCCGGTGCCCCCTGAGCAGTGCACACTGCGGAGGGTGCTGACTGCCTGAGCGCTCACCTCCGAACTCCCTCTCGGAGGTGACAACCCCAGGTTCGCTCTTATGTAGAGATGTTGTAAATGGTGCCAGTGTTACATCACGCCTGCTAATGACATGTGGCCCCGCGGCGCGTTTCATGCCATTCCACCAGTAAGGGGCCGGTAAGATCGGAACTCGGAAAGTCACCGGCCCGGATCGCGCCCTCCGGAATTTGAGCGCCCGTCGACATTCCCGCAGTCGGAGAGTGCGGGATTAAAACCGCCCCCTGTTGATGGCGATTGGTCACTGCGATTAACCAACTGCTCCATTACCATGTGACTAACCAGCCTACTGGAAGGTGAACCAGATATACCCAAGTCCTTGTTTTTGTCCAAAATTCTCTACTTTCAGATGTTAGGGAACTTGGGTGATCAACGATACAGCTGTAAGAATGAGTGTTGCACTGAGTAGCTGTAGTTGTTGCACAGATGGAGATCTCGCCATCTTTTGTGAAAATGGCAGAGGAACGTCAGATCCGGAAGCCCTGTTCCCGAATCCGGCCTCCGCCATTTTCACTGGGGGCTTATGGGGTGGGACGGGTTCTAATGTGCACGTCTGTGGTTCATGGAACCAGCTGCAAGTGTTAAAATGCAGCTACACCAACCAGATCTGATTTGGCTTGTGGAATGTCCAAAAACATGGCGTCTGCACTTAGACCGGGTTGGAGAAGGTCTAAAACTGCCTGAAGTCTTTGGAGAGGTACGGTAGCCTTTTGGATATAATCCCAGCACACCTTTGGAAGAGGCCAGTAGCCCTTTGGAAGAGGTAAGATGCCCTTTGGGGTTGTTAAAAGAAGATATTAATATACGTTAAAAACATGAATAAACCCATTGGAACTGCCATTCATTCGAATGTCCTACTCTTAAATCTTCGGCAAAAACTCTCTGCCGTGTCAAAAAACATCAGTGCTTACTATTTCGCTCTACTTTTGATATAAACGTGAAGGTTATCATTACAGGGTTAGTGCTGCATGAATGAATTTCACAACCTATCACTATCTGTGTGTGTGTCAGTGAGTGTGAGTGTGCCAGTGAGTGTGTGTGTGTCTGTGAGTGCGCAGATATCTGTGAGTGTGTGTGTCTGTGAGTGTGTGTGTCAGTGAGTGTGTGTGTCTGTGAGTGTGTGTGTCAGTGAATATGTGTGTGTCAGTGAGTGAGTGTGTGTCAGTGAGTGAGTGTGTGTCTGTGAGTGGTGTGTGTCAGTGAGTGTGTGTGTGTCTGTGAGTGTGCATGAGGCTGTGAGTGTGAGTGTGTGTATCAGTGAGTGTGAGTGTATCGGTGAGTGTGTGTGTGTCTGTGAGTGTGTGTGTGTCTGTGAGTGTGCGTGTGTCTGTGAATGTGTGTATCAGTGTGTGTGTGTATCAGTGTGTGTGTGTGTCAGTGAGTGTGTGTGTCAGTGAGTGTGTGTGTCAGTGAGTGTGTGTGTCTGTGAGTGTGTGTGTCAGTGAGTGTGTGTGTGTCTGTGAGTGTGTGTGTCAGTGAGTGTGTGTGTGTCAGTGAGTGAGTGTGTGTCTGTGAGTGTGTGTGTGTCTGTGAGTGTGTGTGTGTCTGTGAGTGTGTGTCTGTGAGTGTGTGTGTGTCTGTGAGTGTGTGTGTGTCAGTGAGTGTGTGTGTGTCAGTGAGTGAGTGTGTGTCTGTGAGTGGTGTGTGTCAGTGAGTGTGTGTGTGTCTGTGAGTGTGCATGAGGCTGTGAGTGTGAGTGTGTGTATCAGTGAGTGTGAGTGTATCGGTGAGTGTGTGTGTGTCTGTGAGTGTGTGTGTGTCTGTGAGTGTGTGTGTGTGTATCAGTGTGTGTGTGTGTCAGTGAGTGTGTGTGTCTGTGAGTGTGTGTGTCTGTGAGTGTGTGTGTCAGTGAGTGTGTGTGTCTGTGAGTGTGTGTGTCAGTGAATATGTGTGTGTCAGTGAGTGAGTGTGTGTCAGTGAGTGAGTGTGTGTCTGTGAGTGGTGTGTGTCAGTGAGTGTGTGTGTGTCTGTGAGTGTGCATGAGGCTGTGAGTGTGAGTGTGTGTATCAGTGAGTGTGAGTGTATCGGTGAGTGTGTGTGTGTCTGTGAGTGTGTGTGTGTCTGTGAGTGTGCGTGTGTCTGTGAGTGTGTGTATCAGTGTGTGTGTGTATCAGTGTGTGTGTGTGTCAGTGAGTGTGTGTGTCAGTGAGTGTGTGTGTCTGTGAGTGTGTGTGTCAGTGAGTGTGTGTCTGTGAGTGTGTGTGTGTATCAGTGAGTGTGTGTATGTCTGTGAGTGTGTGTGTCTGTGAGTGTGTGTGTCAGTGAGTGTGTGTGTGTCAGTGAATGTGTGTGTGTCAGTGAGTGGTGTGTGTCTGTGAGTGTGTGTGTATCAGTGAGTGTGTGTGTGTCAGTGTGTGTGTGTGTCAGTGAGTGTGTGTCAGTGAGTGTGTATGTCTGTGAGTGTGTGTGTCTGTGAGTGTGTGTGTCAGTGAGTGTGTGGGTCTGTGAGTGTGTGTGTCAATGAGTGTGTGTCTGTGAGTGTGTGTGTGTATCAGTGAGTGTGTGTATGTCTGTGAGTGTGTGTGTCAGTGAGTGTGTGTGTGTCAGTGAATGTGTGTGTGTCAGTGAGTGGTGTGTGTCTGTGAGTGTGTGTGTCAGTGTGTGTATCAGTGAGTGTGTGTGTGTCAGTGAGTGTGAGTGTGCCAGTGAGTGTGTGTGTGTGTCTGTGAGTGCGCAGATATCTGTGAGTGTGCATTGGTCTCTGAGTGTGTGAGACTGTTTCGTGAATGTATGAGACTGAATATGTGAGACTGTTTTTGAGTGTGTGTATTCCTGTGAGTGTAATGTATAGAAGGTTATACTGATTATGTGAGATGAAGGGTGGGAGTGATGTAGAAATTCAGACATGATCTTATTTAATGGTAGAGTAGGCTCAAATGTTCCTGACCTTCTCCCTCAGGTACTCGTCTACCTACCTCTTGGGTGTATTTATGGTATTCACCTCAACTAGTCCATGTGATAGCGAGTTCCACTTTCTGGATAAAGAAGTTGCTCAAATTCCTTATTGGATTTATTAGCAACTGTCTTTTTTATTTATGGCCTGTGGTTTTAACCTCCCTCACAGGTGGAAACATCTGTGTCAAGGGAATGCATAGGCACGGTAGCACAGTGGTTAGCACTGCTGCTTCACAGCTCCAGGGACCTGGGTTCGATTCCCGGCTTTGGTCACTGTCTGTGTGGAGTTTGCACATTCTCCTCGTGTCTGCGTGGGTTTCCTCCGGGTGCTCCGGTTTCCTCCCACAGTCCAAAGATATGCGGGTTAGGTTGATTGGCCAGGTTAAAAATTGCCCATTAGGGTCCTGAGATGCGTAGGTTAGAGGGATTAGCGAGTAAATATGTGGGGGTAGGGCTTGGGTGGGATTGTGGTCGGTGCAGACTCGATGGGCCGAATGGCCTCCTTCTGCACTGTAGGGGTTTCTATGATTTCTATGATATATCTGTGTATGTATTTAATTCCCTGTGTTTTATGAGAGACTGTGTGTGAATGAGAAAGACCAGTGTGTTTTTGTGTGTGAAGTCCATGTGAGATTTTAACTTGCTCCAAATGCAGTTACTTACAGAGTTAGAACAGGGCCCTGTGCGTGTGAGATTTGCAGAGATGTGCTCTGGTGTCAGGAAAGGGGGTTAACACTCAGAGCTCTGTGTTTGATGTAAATATTTCCTGGAGTTCGTGGTGAGTACTGATAAAACACTGGAAGTCTGTCAGAGCAGGAAATATGCACCTTGTCCTGGCAGAGTGAGATAATACCGGATTCATACCAGACTATTGGCTATCACAGGGCTGGTGGTGCTTTCGTGTCAGATATTCAATCTAGAAGCTGTGACCTAGTCCCAAACACAACATACAATCACCTTCTCATTCAGCTGTGATTCACTGAAAGTTTCTGCTTCCAAATTATTTTCTGTTGATTCCTCTCCTGCTCTGCCGACAGTACTCCCGATCTATAATTCCATAAATCCAGCAATCCTCCTCATGGCCTCCCCTTCTGGGTGGAATGAGATAAAGGCCGATTCAACCACGAAAGGAATCATAGCCAGGTCTAATATTGTCTTCACCCAATGACCTCAGACCTGAGCGGGGTATTACCTGACCAATAATCCAGGGGGCATGAGTTCAAATCCCACCATTGGCACTCTGGGATTTGGAATTCAGTTTATAAAACAAAAGTAAAAGCGAAAAGCCGGAAATGTCATGTCTGGTATCGGGAAAAAGGAACTGGGAAAACTGTCAGGAAAAGCCAGCTTGCTCAGGAAGATTAAGTCTGTGGTCATAGAATCATAGAAACCCTACAGTGCAGAAGGAGGCCATTCGGCCCATCGAGTCTGCACCGACCACAATCCCACCCAGGCCCTACCCCCACATATTTACCCGCTAATCCCTCTAACCTACGCATCTCAGGACTCTAAGGGGCAATTTTTAACCTGGCCAATCAACCTAACCCGCACATCTTGGTCCTTATGGAACCCGGCCTATATGTGGCACGGTGGCGCAGTGGTTAGCATTGCTGCCTCACAGCGCCAGGGTCCCGTGTTCAATTCCGGCCTTGGGCCACTGTCTGTGTGGAGTCTGCACGTTCTCCCCATGTCTGCGTGGGTTTCCTCCAAGTGCTCCGGTTTCCCTCCCACAGTCCAAAGATATGTGGGTTAAGTGGATTGGCCGTGCTAAATTGCCCCTTAGTGTCAGGAGGACTAGCTAGGGTAAATGCATGGGGTTACGGGGATAGGGCCTGGGTGGGATTGTGGTCGGTGCAGACTCGATGGGCCGAATGGCCTCCTTCTGCATTGTAGGGATTCTATGATTCTAATGTGGGTGATTCTTAGCTGCTTCCTCATGTGTCAGACTGGGTAATTGATGCTGCCTCTGTCCGTATCCTGAGAATGAATCCACCTGACTGCTCTCTCTGCCTTCCACACTCATCACCCCTTCACACTGGTGCGACAACAATAATCTTTCCCTCAATGTCAACAAAACGAAGGAGATTATGGTCTTATGGCCTTATTACCACTATTTGATCTGATGAGGTTTTCTCTGCCGATTCGATGGACTAAATGTATCATTCCTCAATCTACTGGACTCCGATTAGCTGCCGCTGAGCACAAAGCTGGACTGGGTCTTTACAGGCTCAATAACATATAAATAGCAAGCTGAGGTAATCTTCAACGATTACACTCCCGTACACCACCCATGTATTAAACATGCTCCTCTCAGCTTTTGAATTGACTCTTGCTAATTGTTTGTAACTATTAAAGATTTCCTCCTGAGTTTCACGATTACTTAAACACTAAAAGGTCGGCTTGGGGAAAGCACGTAACAGAGGTCAGGTGAGGTGTCACCTGGAAAGATTGACCAATCATTAACAGGCCATTAAAATGTGCCAATATGAGTGTGCTGGGGATCCTGGGGTTAAAATCGGGCATTGCTTTGATGCCAGGGTCTGTGGTTTGTCCCTGTGTGTGCTGTGGGAGAATGAGAGAAAGTGGGTGTAAGAGTGACTGAGACTGCGAGAGAGACAGGGAGAGGGAAAGGTGGACCATGTGAGGGGGGCAGAGAAAGTGCGCGAATTGGAGAGTGTGAAAGAGAACAAGATAGTGCGAGATTTGATTTGATTTGATTTCTTATTGTCGCATGTATTAACATACAGTGAAAAGTATTGTTTCTTGCGCGCTATACAGACAAAGCATACCGTTCATAGAGAAGGAAAGGAGAGAGTGCAGAATGTAGTGTTACAGTCATAGCTAGAGTGTAGAGAAAGATCAACTTAATGCAAGGTAGGGTCCATTCAAAAGTCTGACAGCAGCAGGGAAGAAACTGTTCTTGAGTCGGTTGGTACGTGATCTCAGACTTTTGTATCTTTTTCCCCGATGGAAGAAGGTAGAAGAGAGAATGTCCGGGGTGCGTGGGGTCCTTAATTATGCTGGCTGCTTTGCCGAGGGAGTGGGAAGTGTAGACAGAGTTAATGGATGGGAGGCTGGTTTGCGTGATGGATTGGGCTACATTCACGACCTTTGGTAGTTCCTTGTTGTCTTGGGCACAGCAGGAGCCAAACCAAGTTGTGATACAACCAGACAGAATGCTTTCTATGTGCATCTGTAAAAGTTGGTGAGAGTCGTAGCTGACATGCCAAATTTAAAGCATTGTTAGAGAGTTTAAAAGAGTTAGAATGAAGTTTTAGAAGCATAGAACAAGAGTAAAAGATAAAATTAGAAGGTATGTTGGGCATAGCTTGCAAGAAGTCGCCTCGCTCCGGCTCCATCTTGGAATCACCTGGCCTGGCCTGGCTGTGACTCCAGACGCACATCAGTGTGGGTGACTGTTAACTACCCTCTGAAATGGCCTAACAAGCCAATCGATTGTAGGTGACTCACCATCACCTGTTCAACAGCAGTTAGGGATGGGCAGTACATTCTCACCTTGTCAGCGATGCCACATCACAAAAACAATTTTTAAAAAAGGTTCATCGCTAGCCAGTGGCCAGGTGGATTCATTCTCAGGATATGGACAAAGGCAGCATCTACGGGCGGCACAGTGGTTAGCACTGCTGCCTCACAGCGCCAGGGACCAGCTTTCAATTCCAGCCTTGGGTCACTGCCTGTGTGGAGTTTGCACGTTCTCCTCGCGTCTGCGTGGGTTTCCTCCGGGTGCTCCGGTGCTCCTTCCTGGTTCCGGTTTCCTCCCACAGTCTTAAAGGACGTGCTGGTTAGGTACATTTGGGCCTCCCACGGTCCAATGAGGTGCAGGTTAGATGGATTGGCCATGCCAAATTGTCCCTTACTGTCCCAAGATATGTGTGGATTAGCCATGATAAATGTGGGAGATTACAGGGATAGGGCGGGAGTTGGGCCTGGGTAAAATTCTCCTCTGGAGAATCAGTGCAGACCTGATGGGCCAAGTGGCCTCCTCCTGCACTGTCGTGATTCTGAGAGAGACAGTATGTGAGAAAGCATGCGGCAGGTTTTCCTGTGGCAGATGGGCTGAGATCTGGGCTGCTGGCAAGATCTGGTCTCGCCGAAGCCTATGCACCTTTGCACGGCTTACCTGCTCCCCCGAGCGGGGAACCCGTCGCTCGGGGGCGGGGGGGAGGGGGTTGACTTCGGTGGGACAGGAAGGAGCTGCTGGTTGGAAGAACCGGAAAATCCCAGCCAGTGTTTCAGACAGTGAGAAAAATAAAGAAAATGGGAATCATGAAAATGTGAGGACTCGGAGCAGGAATCAGTCGCGCACGGCCGTGCTATCATTCAGTAAGATCACGGCTGATCTTTTACCTCACCTCTGCTTCCCAGCCACAGCTCAACATCACATTCCTCTAGGGTAGAAAACTCACCACTCTCTGTGTGAATAAGATGTCTCCTTATCTCAGCCCGAAATGGCCAACTGCTTCTCCTGAGATATGACCTCTAGTTCTGGACTCTCCAGCCGAGGGAAACGGCCTCTCAGCGTCTATCTGTATCAGTGTGGGTAACTTTATCTCGGGTGGTTAATATAATCCTATTCTGGAGGAAGTGACCCCAGTATATGTGAGGGAGGCCATAGAGCCATAGAGGTTTACAGCATGGAAACAGGCCCTTTGGCCCAACTTGTCCATGCCACCTTTTTTTTTTAACCACTAAGCTGGTCCCAATTTCCCGCGTTTGGCCCAAATCCCTCTATACCCATCGTACCCATGTCACTGTCTAAATGCTTTTTAAAAGACAAAATTGTACCCCCCTCTACTACTCCCTCTGGCAGCTCGTTCCAGACACTCACCACACTCTGAGTGAAAAAATTGCCCCTCTGGACACTTTTGTATCCCTCCCCTCTCACCTTAAACCTATGCCCTCTAGTTTTAGACTCCCCCGTCTTTGGGAAACGACATTGACTATCTAGCTGATCTGTGCCCCTCATTATTTTATAGATCTCTATAAGATCACCCCTAAGCCACCTACGCTCCAGGGAAAAGAGTCCCAAGTCTATCCAGCCTCTGCTGATAACTCAAACCACCAAGTCCCGGTGGCATCCTAGTAAATGTCTTCTGTACTCTTTCTAGTTTAATAATATCCTTTCTATAATAGGTTGACCAGGATTGCACGCAGTATTCCAAAGTATGAGAGGTGGATAGTGTATTGTGTGTGAGGCTGAACAAGTTCATGAGAAAGGGAGAAAGGTTGTGAGAGATGGATTGAGCGTGGAGGAGGCAGAAGGAAATCAGATGAAAGTATAAGGAGTTGGTGAGAGGTTGTGTGTTAGTGTGGGAGAGAGCCAGTGATTGATAACTGCATTTTTAACAGAAGTTGACTCCCCTATTCTAAAATGGGCAACGTGTAAGTCAGGCTGTTGTTGACGTGTGGAGGTTTAAATCAATTAATGACTGTTTTTTTTCCACAGTCTCTCTGCTCAAGAATCTGAAACATGCAAACATCGTCACTCTGCATGACATCATCCACACAGACTGCTCACTCACCCTTGTCTTTGAATACCTGGTAAGACGTCAGACTGGGACGACTCACTCAAATCTTTATTTTCATTCTAAAATAAGATTTTTTTTCAGCTCTTTCCTCAATGCAGTGTTAACTTTGCACCCAACTCCTTATCAGATATTCCCAGCACAGGTACAACACGAGGGTTAGATACAGAGTAAAGCTCCCTCTACACTGTCTCCATCAAACACTCCCAGGGCAGATACAGCATGGGCTTAGATACAGAGTAAAGTTCCCTCTGCACTGACTCATCAAACACTCCCTGGACAGGTACAGCATGGGGTTAGATACAGAATAAATCTCCCTCTACGCTGTCCCCATCAAACATCCCCAGGACAGGTACAGCACGGGGTTAGATACAGAGTAAAGCTCCCTCTACACTATCCCCACTGAACACTCCCAGGACAGGTAGAGCATGGGGTTAGATAGAGAGTAAAGCTCCCTCTACACTGTCCCCATCAAACACTCCCAGGACAGGTACAGCATGGGGTTAGATACAGAGGAAAGCTCTCTACACACTGTCCCCATCAAATATTCCCAGAACAGGTAGAGCACAGTGTTAGATACAGCGTAAAGCTCCCTCTACACTGTCCCCATCAAACACTCCCAGGACAGGTACAGCACAGGGTTAGATACAGAGTAAAGCTCCCTCTACACTGTCCCCATCAAACACTCCCAGGATAGGTACAGCACGGGGTTAGATACAGAGTAAAGCTCCCTCTACACTGTCCCCATCAAACACTCCCAGGACAGGTACAGCACGGGGTTAGATACAGATTAAAGCTCCCTCTACACTGTCCCAATCAAACACTCCCAGGACAGGTACAGCACGGGGTTAGATACAGAGTAAAGCTCCCTCTACACTGTCCCCATCAAACACTCCCAGGACAGGTACAGCACGGGGTTAGATACAGAGTAAAGCTCCCTCTACACTGTCCCAATCAAACACTCCCAGGACAGGTACAGCACGGGGTTAGATACAGGATAAAGCTCCCTCGATATGGCCAGCCTTGTTTCAGTGAGTGGCACTCTTTCCTCTGAATTAGGAATTTATAGATTCAAGCCTGACTATAGATACTTGAGCATATCGTCTAAGCAGTTAGTCCTGTGGGAGTGCTGCCCTGTTGGAACTTTCAGGTGAGATGTTAAGCCAGAGTCACTCTCAGGTGGATGTAAAAGACCCCAAGCAGAAGAGCAGGAGATTTATCCCTTGGCCAATATCTTTAAAATCATCTGATCATTATCACATGAGTGTTTGTAGGAGTTTGCTATGTGCAAATCCACTGCCAGTCTTCCTCCATTATAACAGGAACTACACTTCAAAAGTACTTCGTTGGTCGGAATGTATTTCAAGGCTTTCTGGGGCTTTGAGAAATGCTGTAGGAATTGTAGGCTGGAATCTTACCGTCATTCACGCCCATGGGATTTTCCCATCCCGCCGCAGTGAATGGAGATTTGGCTGGCCGCCAAATTCTCCGTCTTCGCTGCAGTGGGAATGTGGAATGGATGGCAGGCAAGATCGCGCCCAAAGTCTTTGAACGCACCTTCCAAAAATGAAGTTCTGGGGGGCGTCACAGTTGCATAACTGACCTCCCAACACCTGATGTCACTGTATACATTTATTTTATAGGACAGTGACCTGAAACAGTACATGGACAACTGCGGGAACATCATGAGCATGTACAACGTCAAGGTGAGAAAAAAACCCCAGTTCCTTGTTTGAGCTACTGTAAAGTGTTCAAAATAGAGAGAGCAGCTCAAGAGGGGAAGAGATAGAGTGGACAGGACAAAATAGTTTCCCTTGGTGAAGAATTCTAGAACCGGGGGACATAGATTCAAGATAACTGGCAGTTGGTGTAGAGGGGGCATGAGGAAGAAGGTTTTACGCAGAGGATGGTGGGTGTCTGGAATTCACTGCCTGAGTTGGTGGTGGACATGATGTGGAGATGCCGGCGTTGGACTAGGGTAAACACAGTAAGAAGTTTAACAACACCAGGTTAAAGTCCAACAGGTTTATTTGGTAGCAAAAGCCACACAAGCTTTTGGAGCCCCAAGCCCCTTTTTCAGGTGAGTGGAAATTCTGTTCCACTCACCTGAAGAAGGGGCTTGGGGCTCCGAAAGCTTGTGAGGCGTTTGCTACCAAATAAACCTGTTGGACTTTAACCTGGTGTTGTTAAACCTCTTACTTGGTGGTGGAGGCAGAGACCCCAAACTCTTTTAAAAAGTACCTGGATCTGCACCTTGAGTGCTGTCAGCAACAGGACTATGGATCGGGTGCAGGAAGGTGGGATTAGAAAGGGTACCTGGGTCCTTGGGCTGGCATGGACAAGATTAGCTGAATGGCCTCCTTCTGTGCATTAACTTTTCTTTGGTTATAAGACTCCGTTCAAAAAGGTTTACCTGTAGGCTATAGGGTTGCTGATTCTGGAGCACCTAGGCTCCCACTGTGAATCACCCAAGCCCCACACTCGCACCATTGATCCATTCTTTGCACATTCCCAATCCATTTGGAAAAAGAACGGACTCCATTACCCGATTGGATTAATCTTGATTGTCAGTGAGAGCTCTAATATTCTGATCATGATTTTTTCTTTACTCTTTCACGGGATACCAGAATTTGTTGCCCATCCCTAACTGATTGGTTCGCTGAGCTATTTCAGAGGGCAGTCCAACCATGTTTCACATGTGGCTGAAGTCACATGTAGGCCAGGCCAGGTCAGGATGGCAGATTTCCTTGCCAAAGATCATTAGTGAAACAGCAGGGTTTTCCTGACAATCGATGATATTTACATGGTCACCGTTACTGAGACTAGTTTTCAATTCCATAATTATTAGCTAATTGGGCAGCACGGTGGCACAGTGGTTAGGACTGCTGTCTCACAGCGCCAGGGACCAGGGTTCAATTCTGGCCTCAGGTGACTGTCTGTGTGGAGTTTGGACATTCTCCCCGTGTCTGCATGGGTTTCCTCCGGGTGCTTTGTCTTCCTCCCACAGTCCAAAGATGTGCGGGTTAGGTAGATTGCCCATACTAAAGTGCCCCTTAGTGTCGCAAGATTAGGAGGATTAGCAGGGTAAATACGTGGGGTTACAGGGAAAGGGCCTGGGTAAGATGCTCTGCCGGAGAGTCAGTACAGACTCGATGGGCTGAATGGCTTCCTTCTGCAGTGTAGGGGTTCTCGGATTCTATGACTTTCTGCCACCATTGTCCCTGCAACCAATGAGAGTGTTCGAAGGAAATTAAATGAACATAATTTTCTATAAAGCAGCAACGTCCTGAACATTAATCTTCAACTTGTGGAGAATATGGGACAATTCTAGTTGAACCCAAACGTCCATTTTTAGCTGAAACAGCTCAGTTACTGAACAATCTGTCTTGGAAATTTCCAAAATGTTCACAGGGTGTCAAAGGTCCAGTTGCTTTCAAGTAGTAGTTTATTTAGTCCCACTTGTGCTGTGCCTTGTGACCTGGCAGCAATAATTGACAATGTTTAGTGAGATTTCATCTTCAGTGAAGCGAATATCTGAAACTCAAAGTCTCACCCTGCCCCACCTCCAATCCTGTCTTTATCCCGCTCTCTGTAACGAGATGACGTGACGTCGTGTAAATGTTGCTTGAAAGTATTCCAGGATTGTTACATCCTGTTGAGCTAATGCATGACACGAGCGGCACTGCTGCCTCTCAGCGCCAGGGACCCGGGTTCGATTCCCGGCTTGGGTCACTGTCTGTGTGGAGTCTGCACGTTCTCCCCGTGTCTGCGTGGGTTTCCTCCGGGTGCTCCGGTTTCCTCCCGCACTCCAAAGCTGTGCAGGTTAGGCGGATTGGCCATGCTAAATTGCCCCTTAGTGTCAGGGGGATTAGCAGGGTAGAGACGGCATGGTGGCACAGTGGTTAGCACTGCTGCTTCACAGCGCCAGGGAACCGGGTTCGATTCCCAGCTTGGGTCACTGTCTGTGTGGAACAAAGAACAAAGAACAAAGAAAATTACAGCACAGGAACAGGCCCTTCGGCCCTCCAGGCCTGCACCGACCATGCTGCCCGACTTAACTAAAACCCCCTACCCTTCCGGGGACCATATCCCTCTATTCCCATCCTATTCATGTACTTGTCAAGACGCCCCTTAAAAGTCACTAGCGTATCCGCTTCCACTACCTCCCCCGGCAATGAGTCCCAGGCACCCAGTTTGCAAATTCTCCCTGTGTCTGTGTGGGTTTTTTCCAGGTGCTCCGGTTTCCTCTCACAGTCCAAAGATATGCAGGTTAGGTGCGTTGGCCATGCTCGGTTGTCCCTTAGTGTCCAAAGGTGGTCGCATTCATTTCAAAAGGACTAGAATACAAAAGCAGGGATGTGCTGCTGAGGCTTTATAGGGTTCTGGTGAGACCACATTTGGAGTATTTGTGAGCTTTTTTGGGCCCTGTATCCAAGGAAGGATGTGCTGGCCTTGGAGAGGGTCCAGAGGAGGTTCACAAGAATAATCCCAGGAATTAAAGTCTTGACTTATGAGGAGCGTTTGAGGACTCTGGATCTGTACTTGATGGAGCTTAGAAGGATGAGGAGGGGATCTCATTGAAACTTACAGAATACTGAAAGGCCTGGATAGAGTGGATGTAGGGAAGATATTTCAATTAGTCGGAGAGACGAGGATCCGAGGGCACAGCCTCCGGGTAAAGGGATGACCCTTTGGAACTGAGATGAGGAGAAATTTCTTCAGTCAGAGGGTGATGAATCTGCGGAATTCATTGGCACAGAAGGCTGTGGACACCAGGTCACTGAGTGTATTTAAGTCAGAGATAGATAGGTTCTTGATTGGTAAGGGGATCAGAGGTTATGGGGGAAAGGCAGGACGGTGGGGTTGAGAAAAATATCAACTATGATTGAATGGTGGACCAGACTTGATGGGCTGAATGGCCTAATTCTGCTCCTCTATCTTATGGTCTAATGATTAGGGAGGTTAGCCATGGTTAATGTATGGGATTAGGGGGAATCGGGTGAGGGGCCTGGGATTGATTCTTGCTCAGAGGGTCGGTGCAGATTCGATGGGCCAAATGGCCTCTTTCTGCAATGTAGCGATTCTATGATTTGAAATCGAAATGTGCTTAAATAATTAATCGGTGAGAACAAGTTGAAATCCATTCTACAGTTTGTGAAGGAAAAATGTAAGGAAAAGATGTTCTGTAACTTGCAGCTTTAGCTCAGTGTTATTATTGTTCTGTTTCTGTAACTCCACCTGTGCTAAACCCTGCTCACTCTTCACTCTTGCCCTCACTGACCTCCTATGACCCAGGTCCAACATGGCCAAGATTTCACCTTGCTTTCAAATCCCAACGAAATGCAAAGCACCAGATCACAACACCTCCAAAATGGAATAAAAACAGAAAATGCTGGAAATACTCATGTGTTCTGATGAAAAGTCATCATTGATCTGAAACATTTTAAACTCTTATCTCTCTCCCCAGAAGCTGCCTGACCCGCTGAGGTTTTCTGGCATTTTCAGTTTTTATTTCAGATTTGCAGCATCTGCAGGAGTTTATCATAGACTCCCGACAGTGTAGGAGGAGGCCATTCAGCCCATCGAGTCTGCACCAACTCTCAGAAAGACCTACCAAGGCCCACCACCCCGCCCTATCCCCGTAACCCCATACATTTACCATGGCTAATCCACCTGTAAGACACACATTTACTTTTGAACAGTCCAAATGGTAGATTAGCCATGGTATGCGGTTGAATTTCCCAATTTTATAAATTTCCATCCTTGCACTCACATCCCTTCTTGACCTTACCCGTGCCCAACTCTGTGATCTCCACCAACCGCACAACCCTTCGAGCCTCCCCAGTTTTCCATCGCTCCGACATTGGTGCCTTTAGCTGCCTGGAGCTCGCCCGAACCTCTGGAATTTCCTCTCTACACCTCTCCACCTTTTTCACACCCTTTAAGACAATCCCTAGAACCTACCTCTTGGTCCAAGCTTTTGATCAGTTGTCCTAATATCTCCTCATATTATTCAGTGTCAGATTTGGTTTGATTGCTCCTGTAAAGCACCATGGGACATTATGCTATAGGTACTTCAGAAAACCAAATGGTTGTAATAGATACACAGGTACATTACAATGTAGGGAAGATGCTAAGAGAGGCTTCTTGCAGAAGATGAATCTGATTGTAGTTTTAACCATAGAAACATAGAAAATAGAAACAGGAGTAGGCCATTCAGCCCTTCAAGCCTGTTCTACCATTCATTCTGATCATGGGCTGGTCATCCAACTCAATAGCTTGATTCCCCCCTTCCCCCCATATCCTTTGATTCCTCTTTGCCCCAAGTGCTATATCTAACTGCTTCTTGAAAACATACAATGTTTTGGCCTCAACACCTTTCTGTGGTAATGAATTCCACAGGCTCTGGGTGAAGAAATTTCTCCTCATCTCAGTCCTAAAAGGTTTACCCCGTATCCTTAGACTATGGCCACTGGTTCTGTATACCCACACCATCAGGAACATCCTTCCTGCATCTACCCAGTCTAGTGCTGTTCGAATTTTATAGGTTTCTATGAGATCCCTCCCCATTCTTCTAAATGCCAGCAAACATAATCCTAACTGATTCAATTTCTCCTAATACGTCAGTCCCGCCATCCCAGGAATCAGTCTGGTGAACCCTGTCTGCACTCCCTCTATAGCAAGAACATCCTTCCTCAGATAAGGAGATTAAAACTACACACGATATTCCAGGTGTGGCCTCTGTTTCTCAGGGGCATGGCCACAAGAGATTCCTGCTCTGCCTGCCTGGACTTCTTGCCCTGCCTGGTGGTCACCCATTCCCTCTGCCTGTGGTGTGACCCACCTCTCTATATGTGCCACCCACAATAATCTCCAGCTTGTGGATACTCCGCTGTATCCCCACTGCTGCTGTAGCTGGGAAACCCGAGCTTCCAGGATCTGCAGTTGGAGACACTTCCCGCACACATGCCGATCCCAGGCAATGGAAAGATTTCCGGCTTCCCACGTGGAACATGAGGAGCACACCACGGCTTTGAGTTCTAACATCACGGCTTTCCTGAGATTTCTTTTGACGTTAATTTTCCCTTTCCTGCATTATTTTAAAATTCATTTTCAATAGTTGCTCCTCATTCCTCTCACTGAGGCACAGGGCTTGATTTTCAATCTGGGATCAGGAACCCAATGTCTGATTAATTTCCGGGTCGTGATCGTACACGGCATTTACAATGTTTCCGGGTCGCAATCTGGAAATGTAAATGCCCTAATTGGGCCGGGGGTGAACTCAATGACCAGTGATTACACCAAATGTTACCAGGAGACTGGAGCTGCCAGGAGGCAGAGCCCCCCCTACCTTGGCAGACCATGGGAGGCAGACCCCTCCGACAGGCCACTCCACCCCAGACTGCCCCGATCGCTGGCCTCTCTCCAGTCCTGAATGATCCCAATGGCAGAGTGGTAGCGGGACCCTCCCACCCCCACCGATCGTCCCTAAGCCCCGCCCGTAGGCCCCATCCCTAGGCCCTGCCCCCTCACACCCCTTTGATACCCAGAACATGGATATGAAAGGCAGAGAGCAGCCATGATGGATCCTGCTGCTGCCTTGAAGCAGAGAGCAGACAACACCATGGAGGGCCAACAACCTCACTGAGCACAAAGTAACTAAATGGCACATGAGAGAGACTGCGTCCAATCGGGTACAAAATCCCCAAGCCCAAAATTTCTCTTATTTAAAGATTATTTAATTGCGCCCAGCTTTCTATCTAACAGTTGTGCATTAACAAGCATCAGAATGTTCATGTTTGGTAATTCACAGATTGGAAATAGCCTCCTGTCCCTCCCTGTCCTCCTCAAGGTTGCAGCCGAGAGGCTTCCCAACTCCAGCCACATTAAAGTTGTTAAAGTTTATTTATCAATCACAATTAGGCTTACATTAACACTGCAATGAAGTTACTGTGAAAATCCCCGAGTCGCCACACTCCGGTACCTGTTCGGGTACACTGAGGGAGAATTCAGCAATGCATCTAATCAGCACGTCTTTCGGACTGTGGGATGAAACCGGAGCACCCGGAGGAAACCCACGCGGACACGGGAGAATGTGTCTGCACCAACCACAATCCCACCCAGGCCCTATCCCCGTATCCCCACATATTTATCCTGCTAATCCTCTGACACTAAGAGGATTTAGCATGGTCAATGCACCTAACCTGCACATCTTTGGAGTGTGGGAGGAAACCGGAGCACCCGGAGGAAACCCACGCAGACATGGGGAGAATGTGCAAACTCCACACAGACAGTGACCCAAGCCGGGAATCGAACCCGGGTCCCTTGTGCTGTGAGGCAGCAGTGCTAACCACTCTGCCACCGTGCCACCCCTCCGGTCCTCACTTTGAAAATTCCAGCACATCCCAGAGGCGTAGGGATGCTGACACACCATCCCAGAGCACTATTGTCAAACCACAACTGCTCCTCTTTGCACTCACAGGGCCAAGTGACAATCCCAGCCAGGATCACACAGGCCAAAGCCTCCCTTTGCCACTGACCCCTTGTGCTGACCGGCTGTTAGTTGGGCCTCAGGGTACGTCGCAGTTGATTGTGACCCTTTCCAGCCACTTAAAGAAAACTTTAAGGACAACATTCCTCACTGCCTCCCTAGCCGGGGAATGATGTCATCACCTGAGCCCACCCCCCCCAGCCCCCCTTAGTAAAAGGAATCTGACCTCTGACCTCACTGATCCAAATGTCTCTTTCCAAAGTGCTCTCCGACCTTTCTGAGGGAACGAAGCATCTTCACCTCTTCCCCCATCTGAGATTTTCATGGAGGAAACATCTTGTTCCTCTTTGCACCCCCCTCTCCCTTCCATGATGTTATAAAGGGGCAGCACGGTGGCACAGTGGTTGGCACTGCTGCCTCACAGCGCCAGGGACCTGGGTTCAATTCTGCCCTTGGGTTTCTGGGTGGAGTTTGCATGTTTTCCCCGTGTCTGCGTGGGTTTCCTCCGGGTGCTCCGGTTTCCTCCCACAGTCCAAAGATGTGTGGGTTAGGTTGATTGGCCATGCTAAATGGACCCTAGTTAGTGAGATAAAAATGCGGGGTTACATAGATAGGGCCTGGGTGGGCCTCTTGTTGGTGCAGTTTTGATGGGTTGAATGGTCTCTTACTGGACTGTCAGGGTTCTATGATTCTATGATTGATTATTAGAAACAACTAGACAGTCTTTTAGAAAATATGCAAGGAGAGAAGATGAGGACATGGTGGGGAATGCTGTCGTGGTGCCCCACAGAGGGGCGACACGGTGGCACAGTGGTTAGCACTGCTGCCTCACATCACCAGGGAACCCAGTTCGATTCCCGACTTGGGTCACTGTCTGTGTGGAATTTGCATGTTCTCCCCGTGTCTGCGTGGGTTTCCTCCGAGTGCTCTGGTTTCCTCCCACACTCCAAAGATGTGCGGGTTAGGTGGATTGGCCATGCTAAATTGCCCCTTAGTGTCAGGAGGATTAGTGGGTTAATGCCTGGAGTTATGGGGATAGGGCCTGGGTGGGATTGTTGGTGGTGCAGATCGATGGGTCGAATGGCCTCCTCCTGCACTGTAGGGATTCAATTTCCTCCGGGTGCTCCGGTTTTCTCCCACAGTCCAAAGATTTGTGCGGGTTAGGTGGATTGGCCATGCTAAATTGCCCCTTAGTGTCAGGGAGACTAGGTAGGGTAATTGCATGGGGTTATGGGGATAGGGCCTGGGTGGGATTGTTGTCAGTGCAGACTCGATGGGCCGAATGGCCTCTGTAGGGATTTGATTCCATTCTATTCTAGGGCCTGTGGTCACATATTGCTTTGTGACGAAATGAAACTGGGGTTTGGGTCGGGGACAGAACAGGGTGGGGTTTGAGAGGGAGTCCAATAGTGGGGGGCCATGAATCTCAGTAAAATGCAATAAAGTACTCAGGAAGCAATCTTCTTACCCGGAGAGTAATGAGAATGTGGACGTCACCACAACCAGGAAGGCGAAAAGCAGAGATACATTCAAAAGGGAAGCTCGATAATCACATGCAGGAGAAAAGGACAGAAGGATATGTTGATGGGGTGAGATGAGATTGAGTGGGAGAAGACCCATGGGGAGCATAAAGACCAGTGTGGAGCAGATGGGCCGAATGTCCTGTTTCTGTGCTGTAATCTGTGATCTGATTCTCCTCTGTAAAAACCGAGGGAGGTTTAAATCCAGTTTAATATTCATACAATGCAGCTGCTATTCAATGAGTGTTCAAAGCGCCTGTTTGAAGTGAATGGATCCTCTCAAATAACATAGAAACTGTGAATCTGCGATGTAAGTAGGGCGCTGATTATTACTTTAGGTAGGAGGTGGTTTGGAACCTGACCCTAATGCACTCTGAGAAATTGCACAATGCCATGATGTTGAAGGGTATAATTTTATTTAAATTTATTTTAATTCAAATGACATATTTATACTCTGGGGCCTCAGGAAGCCACTCATGCTGAAAATAATCTGTTGCTCCAACAGGCGACATGCAACTCTGTCCTCTAGACTGTGTCACCTCCTGCCCTCCGCCCCCCCAGCTGTTTATTTTACGCACCACCCCAATACACCTGTGACCAATCTTGAGGCTTCAATGTCGGTGAGATAGAATCATAGCGTCTCTACAGGACAGAAGGAGGCCATTCGGTCCATCGACTCTGCACCGACCAATAATCCCACCCAGGCCCTATTCCCATAACCCCACACATTTACCCTACTAATCCCCCTGTAAAGCATTGCCAGTCAACCCAACCCACCTGTGGGAGGAAACCGAAGCCCCGGAGGAAACCCATGCAGACACGGGGAGGACGTGCAGACTCTACACACACAGTAACCCGAGCCAGGAATCAAACCCAGGTCCCTGGTGCTGTGAGGCAGCTGTGCTAACCACTGTGCCACCGCGCCGCCCATATGGACCATGATGGACCATGATCACTTGCTTAGTTCATTGATCAGTTAGCTCAGTTGGCTGGATGGCTGGTTAGTGATACAGAGTGACACCCACAGCATGAGTTCAATTCCCGTACCGGCTGAGGTTATTCATGAGGGCTCCACCTTCTCAACCTTGCCCCTCGCCTGAGGTGTGGAGACCCTCAGGTTAAATCGCCACCAGTCAGCTCTTCCCCTCAGAGGGGAGAGCAGCCTATGGTCATCTGGGACTGTAGCGACTTTACCTTTACCTCGTTCACTACAGCTTACCTGGCCGGATTTCACACTGAGCCTGAAGTCATGGAAGTTACAATGGCTTCTCTTCCCAGAACAAAGAGAGAACAAAGAACAATACAGCACAGGAACAGGCCCTTCGGCCCACCAAGCCCGTGCCGCTCCCTGGTCCAAACTAGACCATTCTTTTGTATCCCTCCATTCCCACTCCGTTCATGTGGCTATCTAGGTAAGTCTTAAACGTTCCCAGTGTGTCCGCCTCCACCACCTTGCCTGGCAGCGCATTCCAGGCCCCCACCACCCTCTGTGTAAAATATGTCCTTCTGATATCTGCGTTAAACCTCCCCCCCGCCTCACCTTGAACCTATGACCCCTCGTGAACGTCACCACCGACCTGGGGAAAAGCTTCCCACCGTTCACCCTATCTATGCCTTTCATAATTTTATACACCTCTATTAAGTCTCCCCTCATCCTCCGTCTTTCCAGGGAGAACAACCCCAGTTTACCCAATCTCTCCTCATAACTAAGCCCCTCCATACCAGGCAACATCCTGGTAAACCTCCTCTGTACTCTCTCCAAAGCCTCCACGTCCTTCTGGTAGTGTGGCGACCAGGGTGCAGTGCACAGCGATTATGTCACTGGGTGAGTAATCCAGTGACGTGAGTTCAAATCCCACCACCACAGTTGTAGGATTCAATGAATTAAATAAAAGGCTCGACTCAGTAATAGTGATGATGAAATTATTGGGCTTTCCGGTAAACACGCACGATTTACTGATATCCTTGAGTGAAGGAAATCTTCCCTTCTTACCTAGTCTGGCATATAGGTGGCACAATGATGTAATTGACTCTGAACTGCCCTCCGAAAGACCCTAACACCCAACCAAGGAAGTAGCTGACCGCACCTTCTCGAGGGCAATTAGGGATGGGCAATAAATTCTGGCCTTGCCAGGGACCCCCCCATGTTCCCCAATCCCTGAGTGACTAAAAAACCCTGTAGAATGTGGCGGGGGATAGGTCAGTCATCATCCTCCCCCACTCCTACCCTTCGACACCCTCATTCGCCAATAGCCACCATTGACCCTGTAGAGATAAAGGGCGGTGGGAGTGGGAAATGATATTAGCACCGATGTAAAATGAAGGAGAGTGGTTTGATTGTGACGTGACGCTTTCGCCAATACAGATATTCATGTTCCAACTGTTGAGAGGGTTGGCCTATTGTCACAAGAGAAAAGTTCTGCATCGAGACCTGAAACCTCAAAACCTTCTCATTAACGAACGTGGGGAATTAAAACTAGCTGACTTTGGTAAGTCTTCTTTTCTTCCCCCGTCTTCATTCGAGATAATATTGTCTTTTTACGTTTTGTCCACATCATTAAACCAGGAGACTAAGACAAAGGGCGAGCGCATGACATGGGACGGCACGGTGGCACAGTGGTTAGCACTGCTGCTTCACAGCGCCAGGGACCTGGGTTCGATTCTCGGCTTGGGTCACTGTCTGTGTGGAGTCTGCATGTTCTCCCCGTGGCCCCCGGGGATTTCTCCGGGTGCTCCGGTTTCCTCCCACAATCCTAAAGACGTGCTGGTTTGATGCACTGGCCATGCTAAATTCTCCCTCAGTGTACCCGAACAGGTGCCGGAGTGTGGCAACTAGGGGATTTTCACAGTAACTTCATTGCAGTGTTAATGTAAGCCTATTTGTGACACTAATAAATTAACTTTAACTTTATGCAGAGATGGGAAATTCCTGCCCGTTCTGTGCCAGCTGCGGGATGCTCATTCAAGGTGCAGCTGGTAATCATAGAATCATAGAATTCCTCCAGTGCAGAAGGAGCCCATTCGATCCATCGAGGCTACACTGACAACAATCCCACCCATACCCTATCCTTGTAACCCCACGTAATCCACCTGACACTAAGGGGCAATCCCACCCAGACCTGTTCCCCGTAACCCCAAGTATTTACCCCACTATTCCCCCTGACCTACACATCTTGGCACACTAAGGGGCAATTTAGTATGGCCAATCAACCCTAACCCACGCATCTTTGGATTGTGGGAGGAAATCAAAGCACCGGAGGAAACCCACGCAGACACGGGGAGAATGTGCAGACTCTACACAGACAGTGACCCAAGCCGGGAATTGAACCCGGGTCCTTGGTGCTGTGAGGCAGCAGTGCTAACCACTGTGCCACCGTGCTGCCCCATGGCATGTGCCCACCCTTTGTCTTAGTCTCCTTGTTTACCTATCAATAAATCAGCTGGTAACAGTGACTGTAGCTGGGTAACACACAGACAAATACTCGGCCTTGTCTGCCTCCACTGGCAAAGTACTCAGTGATGTCCTGCTAATCTCACAGCATCAGGGACCCGGGTTCGATTCCCGGCTTGAGTCACTGTCTGTGGGGAATCTGCACGTTCTCCCCGTGTCTGCATGGGTTTCCTCCGGGTGCTCCGGTTTTCTCCCTCAATCTGAAAGGCGTGCTGGTTCGGGTGCATTGGCCGTGCTAAATTCTCCCTCAGTGTACCCGAACAGGTGCCGGAGTGCGGTGACTTGGGGATTTTCACAGTAACTTCATTGCAGTGTTAATGTAAGCCTACTTGTGACACTAATAAATAAACGTCAAAATTTCAGAGGATTAGACTAACAAGGATTTCTTCTTCTTGAGTGCTTTGCCGGAAGGCAGGTACTTGACGGTTATTTGGTGAACGGCGACAAAGCACCATGAACGTTTACCGCAGGCGGGTGAGGAGGCAGGCCCTGAGTCTACCTCAGCCGGAAAAGGAGTAAGTTGACTAAGAAGGGAGCCAAAGGTTATCGGCGAGTGGGTGGAATATGGAATCGAAGCAGATAAGCCATGATCTTATTGACTGATGGAGCAGGCTCGAGGGGCTAAACACCAGTATCCAGTTCCCCCGCCAAATAACCTACAAATATCAGTAACCTGCTCCCTTCCAGATAAATCAATTTGTACAAATGCTGTTCCTGGAAGTTCAGAACTGCACCTTTCCTGTCAGTTACTCAGAGGAGTACGTTTCCATGGATGCAAATAATCGATCCCACCCCTAGTTAACCTTGCAAGTCGCTCCCGTGTCCCGAAACACACATTTTTTAAACTGTTAAAATTAAACCTGTGCCAAAGGTTGGTACAACATCTCTCCCTCATTTGATTGAACCTTCTTCAATCTTGCAACCATCCCCCACATCCTGGGTTGGTGGATGGTCTATTAAAGGTGTTTTCTTGGACAACATTCTGGTTGATCAGTGTCATCAGATCAGTGAGTGAGTTTTTGCACAAATTTAACCGTTTTTGGGATTAGCATTTCTGGAAGGATTTGGGTGTCCACCCAGCCTCACTGAAGCCCACAACTCATTAGCTTGTAAGTGTTATTTGTAGTTCTACATTTAACCACGGGAGTTCAATGGTCAAGATAAGTCACTTATTTTTGGACAGAGCACCCCAGCATGTGGTTTGATTGCATGTGCCATCCCTTTGACCAGTATATTCATATTCATGGGGCGGCACGGTGGTTAGCACTGCTGCTCCACAGCGCCAGGGACCCAAGTTCGATTCCTGGCTTGGGTCACTGTCTGTGCGGAGTTTGCACATTCTCCCCATGTCTGCAAGGATTTCCTCCGGGTGCTCCGGTTTCCTCCCACAGTCCGAAAGGCGTGTTGGTTAGGTGCATTGGCCATGCTAAATTCTCCCTCAGTGTACCCGAACAGGCGCCGGACTGTGGCGGCTAGGGAATTATCACAGTAACTTCATTGCAGTGATAATGTAAGCTTACTTATGACACGAATAAATAAACTTTAAACCTAAGAGTCACTTCATTTTTCTGTGTTTCATTTCAAGCATTTTGTTTTAATCCAGTTCCAAAGTCTCATGGTATGCTGGGATGTGAAATTTGGCCAGTTTTTGACCATTGTCCATTGCATCTTGTTTTTCCTTTTTTCAGTAATGTCACTTGAATGTTAGATTTTGGATTCCTTTTAGTTGACTGCATTCTTGCTGACGGATTGGATGCGCAGGGTTCAAATCCCTTGCTGTTAGTGTTTATTTTATTCCTTCATGGGACACAGGCATCTCTGGCATTTATTGCCCATTCCTTGTTGCCCTTGAACTGAGTGGTTTGCTAGGCCATTTCAGAGGGCAGCTGAGAGTCAACCACATTGTTGTGGGCTCTGGAGTCACATGTAGGCCAGACCAGGTAAGGACGGCAGATTTCCTTCCCTGAGGGCGTTCGTGAACCAGATGGGTTTTTCCGACATGGTTTCATGGTCATCAATGGATTCTTAATTCCAGATATTTTTTATTGGATTCAAATTCCACCATCTGCCGTGGCGGGATTTGAACCCGGGTCCCCAGAACATTAGCTGAGTTTCTGGATTAATAGTCTAGCGATAAAACCACTAGGCCATCGCCACCCCATGTGAAATTTGGCCAGTTTCTGTCCATTGTCCACTGCACTCAACCTTTTTTCAATAATGCCACTTGAACATAGGATGTTGGATTCCTTTTAGTTTACTGCATTCTTGCTGAAGGATTTAAGGGCACTGGGGTCAAATCCATTGAAGTTAGTGCTAAGGATAGCTGGAATGTTTATGACCTGTCCAGATTTAAGAAAGGAAAAAAAAACTGTATATAGTAGATGGACTGTGAGATTCAGTAACAAGTATAATTACCACATTCAAACCATTTCCCTTCCAGGTCTGGCAAGAGCAAAATCTGTTCCCACAAAAACCTATTCAAACGAGGTAGTAACCTTATGGTACCGACCCCCCGATGTCCTCATGGGCTCCACGGAATACTCGACACAGATCGACATGTGGTGAGCGATTCGCGAAAAATATAAATATTTACATCTTTCCAAACCGTCACATTTTACTGACAAGATGATTTTCAGTAATTATTGCGATAAAACCAATACTCGGGCAAAAAGCAGAGTTAATTCAATCCTTTCCTACTCACATTTATACCTTTCACCATATCCCAGAGCACTTCTTTCTTCCTGAAAAGTGGAGTCAATGGGGGAGGGGGGGAATCTTACCAGAATGTTGAGGCAAACAGTGGGCGAGATTTTACCGGATTGCCACGCCGACTGACCGGCATGGACAGCTGGTAAGATCAGTCGAGAGGCGGAGAATCAGGTTCGTGCCTGGTTCCTCACCTCTCATGATCTTGCCAGCCCCGTTCTAGGGTTCACAAATTCTGACCTGCTCTTGTAGCCACAATAATTGTACGGCTGGTCCAGTTCAGTTTTTGGTAGATTCTAGGATGTTGATTGTAGTAATTGGCCAATGGTGTTCCATTGGACATCAAGGGGAGATGGTTAGATTCTTTCTTGTTGGAGATGGTTACTTCTGGTACTTGTGTGGCACCAGTGTGACTTGTCACTGAAAGCTGTGCAGTTCTTGCCGTCTATCGACATTGACTCACGAATGGTGCTGAACATAGTGCACTCACTCATCTGCAAACGTTCCCACTTCTGACCTTATGATGGAAGGAAGGTCATTGATGATACAGCTGAAGACAATTGGACCTCGAACACCACCCAGAGGAACTCGACACTCTCCAGCCTTCTAGCCTCAACATTGAGTTCAACAATTTTAAATCATAACCTCTGCCTCCAATTTATTTTATGTTTTTTTTTGCTGGTTTGATTTTTTCTTACTTCTCTTTTTATTCCTTCATTTTGCACTTGGACAGCTGCCATCCAACCTTTCACCCCTCATCCGAACACATCTTTATTCCCTTTACTGCCCCACTACCACTCATTTTGGCTCTTCGCTGTAAAACCTTTTATCATTTAATCTCTTCTTTCTGTCCTTCAGCCGATCACACACCTTTCCTTTCCTTTCGTTCCCCCCTTCCTCTTTCACTTGCTCAAAAAACATTACATTTCATCTCTCCTCAGTTCTGATGAAGGGTCATTGACCTGAAACTCATTCTCTCCGTTGCTGCTGCTTGGCTTGCTGAGATTTTCCAGCATTTTTTGTTTGTGATTCAGACTCCAGCATCTGCAGTATTTTGCTTTTACCTGCTTGCAGGATTCTGGTTTGATTTATTATTGTCACATGTATTGGGATACAGTGAAAAGTATTGTTTCTTGCGCGCTATACAGACAAACCATACCATTCATAGAGTATGAAGGGCATGGGTGGCTGTTCTCCAAAGGGTTAGCTTTGTCGTGACAGTTAGCCACTGTGAAGCTTACAACACCTTGAATGTTTACTTCACATAGCGCGGCACAACACTACAATTCTGACCTTCTGAACTTTTCTAAGTTATCTTATGCAGTTACAATGACGCTGGGAACACAATTCCTTGGATATCATCAACAGCATCACATTGCATAGTGTTGTAAACCCATTCAATGTTAACCTGCTATAATCTAAATCTGTAGCAATGAATTGATCTAGGCTAATTGGGTTACAGCTAAATGTTCTGATTTAGACTGAACTTGTCAAAGTCTGTAGGTTCTCTCCAAAGTGAGACTGTTCCAATGAATATCTCTGGAGTGGACAGGCATAGTTATGAACCTACTCCAGATCAAGGCTATTACAATGCACAGCTCGATTGCAGATTCAGGCCATTGCATTGTGTGTGTGATAATCTCAATATTACTTTCTGTGCTCAATATTTGCAGGGGAGTTGGTTGTATTCTATATGAAATGGCTGCTGGAAGGCCTTTGTTCCCTGGCTCCACAGTGAAGGAAGAATTGCACTTAATTTTCAGGCTTCTAGGTGAGTGAAGTATGGATGTACTGAGATTGACACCAAGCCCCTGATCCTGATGTTTAGCAAACTGAGAGTTTAGCAGAGAGTGTTAACACAGTGGTTAGCACTGCTGCCTCACAGCACCAGGGACCCGGGTCCGATTCCCAGCTTTGGTCACTGTCTGTGCGGAGTCTGCACAGTCTCCCCATATCCGTGTGGGTTTCCTCTGGGTGCTCTGGTTTCCTCCCACAGTCCAAAAGATATGCTGGTTATGTGGACTGACCATGCTAAATTCTCCCTCAGTGTACCCAAACAGGCGCCAGAATGTGGTGACTAGGGGATTTTCACAGTAACTTCATTGCCACGTTAACATAAGCCTACTTGTGATACGAATAAATAAACTTTAAACTTGTTACAATGAGGTTAGTTAAGATGAAGAGTTTCATTAGGAAAGTAAGTAAAGAACATAGAAAAAAAGCTGAAAAAAAGTTGAAATCTCATTACAAAATTTAATAACAATAGCTTATATTTATATAGCACCGTTAACATAGAATCATAGAATCCCTACAGTGCAGAAGGAGGCCATTCGGCCCATCGAGTCTGCACCGACCACAATCCCACCCAGGCCCTACCCCCACATATTTTACCCGCTAATCCCTCTAACCTACGCATCTCAGGACACTAAGGGGCAATTTTTAACCTGGCCAATCAACCTAACCCGCACATCTTTGGACTGTGGGAGGAAACCGGAGCACCCGGAGGAAACCCACGCAGACACGAGGAGAATGTGCAAACTCCACACAGACAGTGACCCAAGCCGGGAATCGAACCCAGGACCCTGGAGCTGTGAAGCAGCAGTGCTAACCACTGTGCTACCGTGCCGCTGGAATTCTCCAGCCGCTGCTGCTGCAAGAGTGGGGACGGAGAATTTGGCGCTCAGCCAAATCTCCGCTCACTGCAGCGAGACCAGATCTGTGCATCTTAGAAATGGAGATTATGGGCACCATGTTCTGGTTCTTCTCACCGGCTGGACCTTCTGGCGCGTTCCCGCCATATGTTTCCCGGTGGAATGGGGTGGAATCAATGGGAAATCCCACCGACAGCTCCGGAGCCAGAAGGTCCCGCTGCCGGCCCACAGCAGCTGTTTCCCACGATCGGGAAAAACGCCACGGGCGAGGCCAGAGAATCCCGGTGAAAGTGACAGAGACCTTTACGGAGAAAATTCCAAAGCTTTGGGCCGAGGCAGCTGTAGACATGACTGCCAATGGCGGAGCAATGAGAAAATACAAGAGGGTGGAATTAGGGGAATGCTAATGGGATTTCTCAGCTGCACGCGCTCCAAGGCCGGGAATTCCCACCCGAGCTCAACGGATCTTTGAATGGTCTGCCGAATTTCCTGTCCCGCTCGCTACAATTCCTGTGACGGGCGAGACGGGACATTCCCAGCTGTTATCTTAGAGGGATGCGGAGATTACAGGGATAGGGAGGACAAGGGCGGCACGGTGGCACAGTGGTTAGCACTGCTGCCTCACAGCGCCAGTGATCCGGGTTCAATTCCGGCCTCGGGTCACTGTCTGTGTGGAGTTTGCACGTTCTCCCCGTGTCTACTTGGGTTTCCTCCGGGTGCTCCAATTTCCTCCCACGGTCCAAAGATGTGGGGGTTAAGTTGATTGGCCATGCTAAATTAACCCTAGTGTCAGTGGGATTAGCAGAGTAAATATGTGGGTTTACGGGGATAGGGCCTGGGTGGGATTGTGGTTGGTACAGACTCAATCGGTCGAATGGCCTCCTTCTGTGCTGCAGGATTCTATGATCCTATGGATTCTTTGTAGTCAATGGAGGGATTTGAAAAGGAGGATATTAATGTCAAGATTGGGAGCCAGTATAAGTTAGTGAGCACAAGATTATTATGAGCTTTAGATGATCTTAGATTTATGGAGAGTAGAATATAGGAAACCCTATTGGAATGGTCAACTCAAGAGGGAATGAATGGCATGAATGAGGGTTTCAGCAGCTGATGAGCTGATACGGGAGTGAAATCATGTGGCGCTATAGAGGTAGGGAGATTGAGGTAGTTTTAATGATGGCATGAATATGTGTTTGGAAACTCCTCAGGTACAGATATAACTCCGAGTTTATGAATGGACTGTTTTAGAAACAGACGCTTGCCAGGGAGAGAGATGCAGTTAATAGCTTGGGCTGACTTTAACCTAAAATCCAGTCTCTGGAGATAAATAAAGAATGGATAACGCAGCGCACTCAATAACTAAGTTTTGTGCAGTTTATTATCTTTATTATTGTTCCAGGTACTCCAACAGAAGACACATGGCCAGGAATAACATCCAATGAAGAATTCAAGGCTTATAATTTCCCTTATTACCGACCCCAACCAATGATACACCATGTTCCCAGGTATACTGATAAACTATTCTCCTTACTTTCCCAATATTGGAAATCATATTACATAAGAATTTTTAAAAATTCACTTGTGGGACATGAGCATCGCTGGTTGGCCAGCATTTATTGCCCATTCCTTGTTGCCCTTGGCTAGGCTATTTCAAAGGAGCAGTTGTGAGTCAACCACATTGCTATGGCTCTGGAGTCACATATAGGCCAGACCGGGTAAGGACAGCAGATTTCCTTCTCTGTAGGACATTAATGAAGCAGATGGGTTTTTCCAACATTCGACACTGTCTTATGATTATCAGTAGATTCTTAATTCCAGATATTTTTTATTGAATTCAAATTCCACCATCTGCCGTGGCGGGATTCGAACCCGGGTCCCCAGAGCATTAGCTGAGTTTCTGGATTAATAATCTAGCGATAATACCACCAGGCCATCACCTCCCCATAAGCTCAGCAACAGGCCATTCTGCCCAACAGCTCTTAAACAATTCTTTATATTCTACAAGTGCACCTTCCGATTCCCTTTCCTTCATCTCAACCAAGCAATTCATCTTTCTATCCTTTTCTCCCCTGTGTTTATCCCGTTTCCCTTTCAACACAATTCAGCTCACCTACTCCGTGTGATAGCGTTCTCACCACTCTCTGAACAATCCTGTATCAGATTCATTCGCGACTATCTTACATTTGGCTGGCATTCTCCGATCCCGTCCGCCCCTGCCGGCGAGAACGGAGAATTTGGCGCTCAGCCAAGTCTCTGTTCACAGCAGCGGGACTGGAGAATCCCAGCCACGGGCGAGGTTGGAGAATTCCAGCCTACATTTACAGCTTCTACATGTGGAAGTATTTTCTTTACGCCTTGCCCTATCGAACCCCTTCATAATGATAAACACCCCCATTAAACCACTCCTCAAATTTCTCTTTTCCAGAGAAAGAACCCCCCTTTATGATTGCCCCCTCTCAATTCCCCCAGTTCCACTTCGAGTCACCCGGACTCGAAACGTCAGCTCTTTCCTCTCCTTACAGATATTGCCAGACCTGCTGAGATTTTCCAGCATTTTCTCTTTTGGTCTTGCCCCCAGTTCCACTATTTACTGGTACTTCCCCCCCCCCATCTCCCCCCCAAACCCCGTCCTTCCCCCAGTTACTGATGCTGTCCCTCTTCCACCTTGAGCCTCATACTGAGTTCTGGCAGCTCACCAACGTTGGCCTGCAATGCCAGCTGAGACTGGAGGATCTTTAACTATGGGCAAAATCATTCTCAGTTCCAACCATGACCCTCCAATCCGGGTCTCACACTTGTGGATGTCCCTCCTCTCATTATTTAGTTTGGCTCTGTGCTGCCGCTGACTTTATTCACTTCAAACTGAGTGCACCAGAGGAAGGAATAGTGACACCGGTCACATTCTGTTTAGAACTCGCGGCAGGGTGGGCAGGGGTGGGCAGGGGGAGGTGGGGAATTGCTTTACGCGGCTGTGCGTGATAGTGAAGCATGTATTATATGTATACAATGTGTATTTTATGTATTATATGCGTGGGGCGGCACAGTGGTTAGCACGGCTGCCTCACAGCGCCAGGGACCTGGGTTCGATTCCCGGCTCGGGTCACTGTCTGTGTGGAGTCTGCACTCTCTCCCCGCGTCTGTGTGGGTTTCCTCCGGGTGCTCCGGTTTCCTCCCCCAGTCTGAAAGACGTGCTGGTTAGATGCACTGACCATGCTAAATTCTCCCTCAGTGTACCCGAACAGGCACCGGAGTGTGGCGACGAGGGGATTTTCACAGTAACTTTATTGTAGTCTTAATGTAAGCCTTATTTTATAAATTTAAACTGATTACAACATTCATAGGTGGTATTAGCTGTCAGCGGGTAGTGTCTGAGTCAAGAGTTGTGAGTTCAAGACCCTCTCCCGAGACCTGAGCACACAAGTCTAAGCTGGCACCCCAGTGCGGTAACTGAGGAAGTGCACTGTTGGAGATACTTTCAGAGAAGACTTTAAACTGCTGCCCCACTTGCCCTTTCAGCTGGATGCAGTTCTTTGTCAAATAGATGATGTTTATATGACATTTTTCTGCCTGCTATTTCAACGCAGCAATGACAGGTTCATTTTAGATGCTGTTAACACTGGCACTAAAATCTGGACTGAAGAATTTGAGATCTATCTGTTGGTATTGGCAGCAATTGCTCAGCACAGTGGCACAATGGTTAGCATTGCTGCCTCACAGCTCCAGGGGTCTGGGTTCGATTCCAGCCTTGGGTCACTGTCTTTGCAGAGTTTGCATGTTCTCCCCGTGTTTGCGTGGGTTTCCTTCGGGTGCTCTGGTTTCCTCCCACAGTCCAAAGATGTGCGAGTTAGGTTGATTGGCCATGCTAAATTGCCCCTTAGTGTTCTGGGATGCGTAGGTTAGCGGGGTAAATATGTGAGGTTATGGGGTAGGACCTGGGTGGGATTGTTAGAACATAGAACATTACAGCGCAGTCCAGGCCCTTCGGCCCTCAATGTTGCGCCGACCTGTGAAACCAATCTAAAGCCCATCTAACCTACACTATTCCAATGTTGTCAGTGCAGACTCGATGGGCCAACTGGCCTCCATTGCACTGTAGGGATTCTACGATTTGAATGATTATCGGGTGAAACGATTTCAATCTCCTTGGCCAGGATTCTGCAGCTTCTCCCACCCGGTGGGAGATTACTGTCCCGCCCAACTGAATGGAGGGTTAAATGCCTCGCCACATGTGTCGCAGTGCGGGATGGGGGGTATGGTGAACCATCGTTGGTTCCCACCAGGTAGTGCTGAGCCAGGGTCTGGCCAGTACTATGAGTCTGTATATATGTTACTGTTGGGGTTAGAGTTGGGCTGTTCTACATGTTACTGTTGGGGTTAGGGTTGGGCTGTTCTACCTGTAATATAGTTCTTATGGTACATCCCAGTCGGGCTCCGCCTCCTGGGAGAGGTATAAAGGTCACTGCTCTGTCTGGGACCCTTTAGTCTGGGATCGTGTATTATATATGGTAGCTCTATTGTTGTAGTCAATAAAAGCCTTTATTTCCCCGAGCATCTCTAGCCTCGTGAGTTATATCGCGCATCAGGGGGGTTGTAAAAACCTGGCCCCTGACTAATTGAAAATGTTTTAATTTCTGTGATGTTTTTTATTCCAGACTGGACGCTGAAGGACTCGATCTTTTTACCAACCTTTTATTGGTAAGCATCTAAATAATTGAATTAATGACAAGATGATTCCTTTTAAAGAAAGCATTGCCATGGCGATGTGTTTTATAAGTTGCTTTTTTTCCTACGTCTCTCGACAGAGGAGATTGTAGCAGCGCGATTTGTAACCATAGTGACAATTGTAATCTTTATTAATTTACGGAATGCGGGCGTCGCTGGCTAGGCCCAGCATTTATTGCCCATCCCTAATTGCCCCTTGAGACGGTGGTGGTGAGCTGCCTTCTTGAACCGCTGCAGTCCATGTGGTGTAGCTACACCCACAATGCCGTTAGGGAGGGAGTGCCATGATTTTGAGCCAGTGCAGGAACGGCGATATATTTCCAAGTCAGGATGGTGAGTGACTCGGAGGGGAACTCGCAGGTGGTGGTGTTCCAATGCCCTTGTCCTTTTTAGGTAGAAGAGGGTTGGAAAGTGCTGTCTAAGAGCCTCGGCGAGTTGCGGCAGTGCATCTTGCAGATGGCTCTATAGAGGAACAACCCCACTTCCTCTCATCTCTCCACGTAACATCTTTCCCATTGACATTGAGGTCAAAATGTTGTGGTTGAGTTGTAGATGGCAGGTTAGGCCACAAGCCCTGAAGGGGATTGCTGACCTTCCTTTGGAAATTTCAATATTCAGAGGCAAGGGAAGAAACACCGAGAGATGATGGCTGGAAAATGCTGAACATACAGAGAAATTCCCTTCTGTAACTCTTCTGAACCATAATATTGGTGCTGTTGGCAAGTGTAGCCAAGTATCAGATTATTCCGCTGCACTTTGAGGTTACAGCTGCTGTTGATGGTGACTTAATTTCTTGCAAGGCTGCAGAGAAGTCAAGAACATTCTAGAATAGAATCCTTACAGTGCAGAAGGAGGCCATTCGGCCCATTGAGCCTGAACCGGTAACAATTCCACCCAGGCCCTGTCCCGTAACCCCTGCTAATCCCCCTGACACTAAGGGGCAATTTAGCATGGCCAATCAACCTAAGTTGCACATGTTTGTGGCACAGTGGTTAGCGCTGCTGCCTCACAGCGCCAGGAACCCAGGTTCAATTCCCAATTTGGGTCACTGTCTGTGTGGAGTTTGCACGTTCTCCCCTTGTCCGCGTGGGTTTCCTCCGGGTGCTCCGGTTCTCTCCCACAGTCCAAGAGATGTGCGGGTTAGGTGCATTGGCCATGCTAAATTGCCCCTTAGTGTCATGGGGACTAGCTAGGGTAAATGCATGGGGTTATGGGCATAGGATCTGGGTGGGATTGTGGTCGGTGCAGACTCGATGGGCCAAATGGCCTCCTTCTGCACTGTAGGGATTCTATGATTCTTCACTGCTCAATGGATTCTATGATCTTTCTGACTCTGGGAGGACCCGACGGAAACCCACACAGACATGGGGAGAACGTGCAAACTCCACACAAACAGTGACTCAGGGCCGGAATCGAACCCGGGTCCCTGGCGCTGTGAGGCAGCAGTGCTAACCACTGAGCCACCGTGCCGCCCATGGAAGTGAGCTTATGTTTGAGGCCTGATTAGAAACAGGCTTAGTTAATTGAAAGCATGTTTTTTTCTTTTGAACCATCCTGTTTTGACTTAAGCTGTGGCAAGTTATAATGCCGGCTTTACCCTGGTGGAACCAGACTGACATTTCAATTGATTTCTCTGTGTCAGTACGAGGCCAAGAAGAGGATTTCAGCTGAGGATGCTCTCCAGCACCTTTATTTCAAGAACCTGGGAGAAAGAGTGCACTTTCTACCAGACAGTGAGTAACTTCTCAATGATTTGGTTTGATTTGATTTGATTTATTGTCACATGTATTAGTGAAAAGCATTGTTTCTTGCGCGCTATACAGACAAAGCATACCATTCGTAGAGAAGGAAAGGAGAAAGTGCAGAATGTAGTGTTACAGTCATAGCTAGGGTGTAGAGAAAGAGCAACTTAATGCGAGGTAGGTGCATTCAAAAATCTGATGGCAGCAGAGAAGAAGCTGTTCTTGAGTTGATCTTTTCCCCCGCGTTTTTGCTGCTGAGTGGTCTTTGGTGCTTTCAGGGTTCAGCTGTTGTCACTGACGTCTTGGAAAATTCCACCCTGCTTGAGCACAAGGTACTAATGTTAAGATGTTAGCAGCCCGGTGGCGCAGTGGTTAGCACTGCTGCCTCACAGCGCCAGGGACCCGGGTTCGATTCCTGGCCTCGGG
This sequence comes from Mustelus asterias, assembly GCF_964213995.1. NCBI lineage: Eukaryota > Metazoa > Chordata > Chondrichthyes > Carcharhiniformes > Triakidae > Mustelus > Mustelus asterias. The sequence continues at coordinate 6,929,684 of NC_135825.1, read as the reverse complement.
TCACCGTCTGCGCGGAGTTTGCACATTCTCCCCATGTCTGCGTGGGTTTCCTCCCGGTGCTCTGGTTTCCACCCACAGTCCAAAAGACATGCTGGTTAGGTGGATTGGTCATGCTAAATTCTCCCTTGGTGTACCCAAACAGGTGCCGGAGTGTGGCGACTCGGGGATTTTCACAGTAACTTCATTGCGGTGTAAATGTAAGCCTACTTGTGATACGAATAAATAAACTTTAATTTTGACTTTTTCCCACGCTCTAAAGATGTGCGGGTTAGGTGGATTGGCCATGCTAAATTGACCCTCTGGACGGAATTTTACCGGCATGTCTGCCCGAGCTTTGTACGACCCGAGGCCAACGGAGAATGCCGTTCTCGGAGCCTCTCCTGGCCCCGGAATCAGGGAGGGCATGCCGGTAAAAGCCCGGCCTTGGTGTCAGGGGGATTAGCAGGGTAAATACGTGGGGCTACGGGGATAGGGCCTGGGTGGGATTGTTATCGGTGCAGACTCGATGGGCCGAATGGCCTCCATCGGCACTGTAGGAATTTTATGATTCTATGACTCAATGAAGCCGTCCTTGTAATTGTCCCCTTTTAACCCCACTATCATTTTCTCAGTAATCATATGGGGACTCTAGACCCCCCTCCCCACGAGGTTACACATGAAAGGCTCAGAACATGTGCCCCCATTCCCCCACAGACCATCCACCCCCCCCCCCCCGCCAACCGTTTTAAGGAAAATTCTGTATTATATAATTCATTCTGAAGTTTAAAAGCAATTACATACAAAAATCCTCTTTACCTAGAACACCAAACTAGGCAGACTGTCCTGTACACACTGTGTAATGAGGCCCACACAAGTTACAAGCACCTCTGCTTAATGTCACTGAACTGTTCCGGTTAAATCAACATTCAATTCACAGCTTTTACTCAATGTTCCATCTCCTCCTTTAAGCATGATTTCTATCGGTGTGGACCTCATTCTGCCTTGCTGTTTGTGTTCTCTCTTCGAGTCACGTAAATGGATCAGATGTGGCCCGTCAAACTGTTTAAAATGATTTGAGATGAACTCCGGGATGTCCAAGTGTTCTGCTGCGGCCAGAGGAATCGATGCAATGACTATGATAATACAAAGCAAACCTTCATCACGGATCGCTGAATCACATCCTCACGTTAGCTTTTGCTTTCCCCCCCCTCCTCTCTTGTAGATATCAGTATTTTCACTTTGAAAGAAATCCAAATGCAGAAAGATCCAGGTTACCGAGGATCGTCATATCCCCAATCCGGTGAGTTTTGTGTGGGTTACCAGGCCGATACAATGGTCCAAACTGATGGGGAGAAATGAAATTCATGTATCAATGATTAGTGAAAGGAGGTTCAGTTTGAATAAAGCGATGATGTGGAGATGCCAGCATTGGACGGGGGTGGGCACAGTAAGAAGTCTCACAACCCCAGGTTACGGGAGGCATGGTGGCGCAGTGGTTAGCACTGCTGCCTCACAGCGCCAGGGACCTGGGTTCGATTCCCGGCTTGGGCCACTGTCTGTGTGGAGTTTGCACGTTCTCCCCGTGTCTGTGTGGGTTTCCTCCGGGTGCTCCGGTTTCCTCCCACAGCCTGAAAGATGTGCTGGTTAGGATGCATTGACCCAAACAGGCACCGTAGTGTGGCGACTAGTGGAATTTCACAGTAACTTCATTGCAGTGTTAATGTAAGCCTTACTTGTGATCTAATAAATAAACTTTAACTTTAAGATTCAAGTCCAACAGGTTTATTTGAAATCATGAGCTTTCGGAGCACTGCTCCTTCATAGCATTATCTTCTTCATCACCCGATGAAGAGGCAGCGGCTCCGAAAGCTCGTGATTCCAAATAAAACCTGTTGGACTTTAACCTGGTGTTGTGAGAGTTCTGACTGAATAAAGCAAGGTATCATTGCAAAACTTCAGGATATTCTCTGAGTAACTGATGAATGATGAAGGGGTTAGATAGAGTGAACGTTCAAAGACTATTTCCTCGGGTGGATGGAGCTATTACAAGGGGGCATAACTATAGGGTTCATGGTGGGAGATATAGGAAGGATATCAGAGCTAGGTTCTTTACGCAGAGAGTGGTCGGGGTGTGGAATGGACTGCCTGCAGTGATAGTGGAGTCAGAATGATGAAGGGAGTGGATAGAGTGAATGTTCAAAGACTATTTCCTCGGGTGGATGAAGCTATTACAAGGGGGCATAACTATAGGGTTCATGGTGGGAGATATAGGACTTTAGGAACATTTAAGCGGTTATTGGATAGGCACATGGAGCACACCAGGATGATAGGGAGTGGGATAGCTTGATCTTGGTTTCAGATAAAGCTCGGCACAACATCGTGGGCCGAAGGGCCTGTTCTGTGCTGTACTGTTCTATGTTCTAACTGGGACCAGGGCGCTGGCATTCTTTGAATAACTGGCATCATAGAATAGTTGAAGTGCATGGTATGGGTGTGTTTAAATTGAAAATGCATAAGCAGATGATGGAGGGTTTTGCTGATAGGATTAGATGAACAAAGAGGCTGAAGTGGATCAGAAATGTCCGCAGGACCTGGTTAGTCCAAATGTTTCTTCACTGTTTATACTCCGTTAGTAACCACTGCTTTTCCATCTTGCAGCCCGGGGAAAGAATCGAAGGCAGAGTGTTTTATTTTAGACGGGTTTGTGCTTCCACCTATTCCCCACGTTACAGAAGGACAGCAGTTCATGGCCGTTCCGTGGTGGCAGCCCCTCATTCTTGCAATGTGTAACGGGTACAGGTGAGGCTCTGCCAGGAAACAAGACAACGGCTGCATGAGATTAGCATCTTCACAATGTGATGACATACCATCAGACAAAATTACTTGGAACGGGAGGACACCATCCTGCCCCTCGAACCTGTTCTGCCAGTCAATTCGGCTGTTCTGCGTCCTATCACCACTGGCCCACTTTGATGCCGTAACGCTGAATTTCCAGGGAAGATATTTGGATTCAATCCTAATTTGTCCCAAGTGCCAGAAACTGGCTTAATTATCAGAGTGTCCTGTTCTAACAATGTCAGCGATGGTCAGATGTCTGCACTCGGCTCCTGTACTGCAGCCTATCACAGGAGATGAGCTTTTGTTTTGCCGCTGTGTTCCCATCGCCTTAGGACCACCCGGCATTGCCACAACTAACGATACCCTCTTCCCCAGAGACAAAGTGATGGCTGCTGACATTTTCTTTCCTGAGAATTGCTCGTGGTGGAAGCATTTCTTCCATTTTCCTCAGTTCATTAATTCAGAGCAGGTCTAGTGGGCGCGGGAAGGAAAGTCTCATAAGAGGCAGATTGGGCACGGAAAGGAAAGGTTCATAACAGGCCTAGTGGGCATGGGTTGATAGGATACTTTGGGTATGGGGTTACCATGGGCCCAGAGTCAAAGCAGACCGCAAGGACACAGTTTCATAGCAGGTCCAGAGGGAATACATGACACGGGATTAGAGTGGACATGGGGCCTTTTTTTCCTTCTTTCTTCCTCCCTTCCTTTCTTTTTTCCATTCCTTCCATTCTTCTTCCCTTTGTCCCTTCTTTCCCCCCCCCCTCTAACCAGTGGGTAGCATCAGCTAGAGCTTATTCTCTGATGAGATCCTCATGTCTTCCCTGTGAAGAGGTGGAAGTGGCCATACAAGCCAGCATGATCTCCAGCAAGGGCGACTCCTGCTAGTGGGACACGGGGTAGCATAGGCATGTGAGACAGTGGCGTGGGCTGAATCCAGGGCACTGGAGGAGGCAAGCTTGAGGAGAAAGGCTGCAATGAAGGAGCGGAATCAAGGGAAATAATTTCAGGACAAACATTCCCAATTGGACAAACTACTTGTGTGGCCTTTTTCAATGAGTACAGATGAGTATAGAGGGATATGGGCCAAATGCGGGCAATTAGGACAAGCTTAGTGGTAAAAACTGGGTGGCATGGACAAGTTGGGCCGAAGGACCTATTTCCATTCTATAAACCTCTATGATTCTATATGACTCTAATTGTGATTCACCTGACTTTGAACAGAGAAATATAGAACATAGAACATTACAGCGCAGTACAGGCCCTTCGGCCCTCGATGTTGCGCCGACCAGTGGTACCAATCTAAAGCCCCTCTAATCTACACTATTCCAATATCATCCATATGTTTATCCAATAACCACTTGAACGCTCTCAACGTTGACGAGTCCACCACTGCTGCAGGCAGGGCATTCCACGCCCTTACTACTCTCTGAGTAAAGAACCTACCTCTAACATCTGTCCTATATCTCTCACCGCTCAATTTAAAGCTATGTCCCCTCGTGCTAGCCAACACCATCCGAGGAAAAAGACTCTCACTATCCACCCTATCTAATCCTCTGATCATCTTGTATGCCTCTATTAAGTCACTTCTTAACCTTCTTCTCTCTAACGAAAACAACCTCAAGCCCCTCAGCCTTTCCTCATACGATTTTCCCACCATACCAGGCAACATCCTGGTAAATCTCCTCTGCACCCTTTCCAAATATAAATATTAAGAAAACCAAAAAACAATTAAATTAAATTTGGAGGGGAGTTGTGGATACCTCACTGAACATCAATCACTCAGCAATGCGCCAGGTACCAGTGTTAGATGTAGGAAATACTACAAGATTTTGTCAGCAACAAGTTTGTAATGGGAGGTGTATTTTTTGAAGTCTAATCTATGTCCCAGGCTAACGTTGTCTGGATTAGTTAACACTCTCTCCTGGTAAAGTGAGCCCCTGACACCTCCTGGTTGAAAATGTCCTATTGGATTCCTGTTTTCTGAATGTGTTCCTGGAAAACTGTAGGAGAGAATTGGAACGTCAACCAACAATGGTTAAAGCAATGTCATGCAAATGGCATTGTAAACTAGAGGCAAGAAGATTCACAAGAGAAGTACAATGTCTGAATAAAACAGTTGCTTCTCTACATTTATATGACCTGGCCTTCCTAGAATCATAGAAGCCCTGCAGTGCAGAAGGAGGCCATTCGGTCCATCGAGTCTGCACCACTCACAATCCCACCCTATCCCGTAACCCCACATGTTTACCCTGCTAATTCCCCCTGACACTAGGGTCAATTTAGCATGGCCAGTCAACCTAACCCTGCACATCTTCGGACTGTGGGAGGAAACCGGAGCACCCGGAGGAAATCCACGCAGACACGGGGAGGACGTGCAGACTCCACACAGACAGTGACTCGAGGCCGGAATCGAACCCGGGTCCCTGGCGCTGTGAGGCAGCAGTGCTAACCACTGTGCCACCCTGCCGCCCTGGGCCTCACTTTTACCTGAGACATAAAACCGAGGCCCCTTCTGTCCTCTCAAGTGGACGTAGAAAAAACCCCAGAAGAGCTGAGGAGTTCTCCTGGGTGTCCAGGAGCCAATGCCTATCCCTCAACTAACATCATTTTTTTATATTAAAAAAAAGGCAAATTGGGTCATTACTTGCTGTTTGTGAGATGTGTGGAAAATTGGCTGCAGCAATTCCCCAAATTAGAACCGTGACAGTGACTTAAAACAATATTTAATGAGCTGTAAAATGCCTCGGGGATGCCCTGAGGCTGTGAAATGCGCTATAGAAACGCAAACCCTACCCCAACCCCCCCCATCACCCCCGCCCCCCCACCAACCTTCACCCCTTCACCAATCTCTGATTGTCCCCCTGATGACTCTGGCAGATATTGTGTAGTCGCTATGCTAAACGTCTACATGTTTTATTCAACTATTGTAATACAAGTGTCACTTTATCAGGAAACTCTGAGCTCCAACCAATTTCTATTTAATATATAAATCATTCCCACAATACCCGGAACCTTTCATGTCGGCCAGACCAGGTAAGGATGGATATTAGTGAACCAAATGAGGTTTTAAAAACACTTAGTGACAGTTGTTATGGTCACCATCACTGAGATTAGAGCTGGAATTATCCAGCTGTTCCGACCCCACCGCTGCTGTAAACAAGGACGGAGAATTTGGCACTCAGCCACATCTCCGTTCATTGCAGCGGGACTGGAGAATCCTGCCGATGTGAACGGCAGTACACTTCCACCCTGAGGCTGGACGATAGAATCCTTACAGTGCAGAAGGAGGCCTTTCAGTCCATCGAGCCTGCATCGACAACAACCCCACCCAGGCCCTAGCCCCGTAACCCCAAGTATTTACCTTGCTAGTCCCCCGACACTATGGGGCAACTTAGCATAGCCAATCAACCTAACCTGCACATAGAAACGTAGAAAAACTACAGCACAAAACAGGCCCTTCGGCCCCACAAGTTGTGCCGAAAACATCTTTGGACTGTGGGAGGAAACCGGAGCACCCGGAGGAAACTCACGCAGGCACGGGGAGAAATTGCCAACTCCACGCAGACAGTGACCCCCCAGGCCAGAATCGAACCCGGGTCTCTGGCAGTGTGAGGCAGCAGTGCTAACCACTGTGCCACTGTTCTCCGACATCACCCACAGCCAGGGGTTTTCCTGTCCCGCTACAGTGAATGGAGATTTGGCTGAGCGCCAAATTGTCCATTCTCGCCAACATGGCGTCAGGACATGAACGGCCAGAGAATTCCGGCCTTGCTTTGTATTCCAGAATGATTTTTTTAATAATTGAATTTAAATTCCACCTGCTGGTGCGGGGGTTTTGAACTAGTTTCTCCAGGGCACGAGTTGGCACTGCTGCCTCACAGAGCCAGGGACCCGGGTTCAATTAGTATTAGTATTCATGTTACAAATTAGATTTAAACAATGTTGGTGTGCAAATCAGGCACAATAACTTTTTGGGTGAAATCTGCACCTGAGTAGTGAGGCCCAAGAGCGCCCTGAAATTGTGGCTTTAGCCACCTTTCCATTAAGTTAGCTGGCAAAGGCTCAACAAAGAATGGACCACTAATGATTTGGTTAAGTGATGACTGGAATCGGAGGTCAGAGAGGGAGATGGTTTCCTGGGGTTTAACAAGCAGCAGCAGACGATGGGGCCACGAAATGCAGGAAAGCTCTTCCCAGCTCCACACTCAAGTAATGACTGTTTCCCCTGATACCAATTCATTTTGTCCTTTCCAATGTGGTGGCGGATGACACGCTTTTAGTTGAAATGTGTGCCTCATGCCACCATGTTCCAGGTGGGCCAGCAGCAGACTGCTTGAGCAATTTATAGGTATACGCCTTTAGAAAGTTCAAATATAATGGCGGCTAGCTACTTAGTGAAAACAAAAAGGTAGGAGTAAAATTGGAGAGTTCAGGAGGTAGATTTTTATCTGAAGGTTAAAGAGTTGGAGAATAAATTACTAGTGATGAATTGAAGCTGTTAGTATAAAGGGATTTAAGAAGCAACTGAGTGTATTTATGGAGAGTGAAGTGAGTAGGTGGGGTTGGTCTATGGGGTTGGGTAGGGAGTTGGTCTATGGGGTTGGGGAGGAGGTTGGTCTATGGGGTTGGGGAGGGGGTTGGTCTATGGGGTTGAGTAGGGGGTTAGTCTATGTGGTTGAGTAGTTGGGGTTGGTCTATGGGGTTGAGTCGGTGTTGTTGGTCTATGGGGTTGGGTAGCGAGTTGGTCTATAGAGTTGGGTAGGAGGTTGGTCTATGTGGTTGAGTAGTTGGGGTTGGTCTATTGGGTTGAGTCGGTGTTGTTGGTCGATGGGGTTGGGTAGATGGGGTTATTCTGAAGGTGGGGAAGTGGGTTGGTTTTGAAGCAGGGTAGATGGTGTTGGGTAGGGGTTGGTCTATGGGTTGGGTAGGGGTTGGTCTATGGGGTTGGGTGGTGGGTTGGTCTATAGGGTTGGGTAGGGGGTTGGTCTATGGGGTTGAGTAGTTGGGGTTGGTCTATAGAGTTGAGTAGGTGTTGTTGGTCAATGGGGTTGGGTAGGTGGGGTTATTCTAAAGGTGGGGAAGTGGGTTGGTTTTGAAGCAGGGTAGATGGGGTTGGGTAAGGGTTGGTCTATGGGGTTGGGTAGGGGTTGGTCTATGGGGTTAGCTAGCAGGTTGGTCTATGGGGTTGGATAAGGCGTTGGTCTATGGGGTTGGGTAGGTGGGGTTGATCTAGAAGTTGGGGAAGTGGGTTGGTTTTGAAGCTGGGTAGATGGGATTGGGTGGGGGTTGGTCTATGGGGTTGGGTAGGGGGTTGGTTTATGGGGTTGAGTAGGTGGGGTTGGTCTGTGGGGTTGGGGAAGTGGGTTGGTTTTGGAGCTGGGTAGATGGGGTTAGTCTAGAGGTTGGGGAAGTGGGTTGGTTTTGGAGCTGGGTAGATGGGATTAGTCTAGAGGTTGGGGAAGTGGGTTGGTTTTGGAGCTGGGTAGATGGGGTTGATTTCCCGCTGTGAGGCCTAATGCCACTACAATCTCACATTTAAACAAAGTCCAGTTTTTTTCATTGAAGCACACCGTGTGAAGGAGGCATGAATAAGGCAGTGTGGGAAAAACAGTTCTTCACAATGCAAATTGTAAAGGATAAAAAACTAATGACCTTGTGGAATTGTTCTGTACATCAATGCGGAATCCAATACCGCCAGGCTGACCTCTGAGTCTAAAGCATATCCAAACATAAAATAGAGGACTGCATAGTGCAATGGGACAGGAACTGGCTTCCATCTCTCGGAAGTGGGTTCATTGTAAGGACAGGAGTGTCACACCTGGCGTGGGGGCACCTGGTACTGACATGGGAATCTAGGAATGGAAAATATTCCATATGCAAATATTAACATTTTATATCCTCACAGGCACAACATTCACAAATGTATCATGACACCTCAGATATTTTAACTCAGAGCCTAACATCAGCACTTGGCCCCAAAAGGATACTTTTGACATTCTAATCCATAAGACCATAAGATATAGGAGCAGAATTAGGCCACTCGGCCCATCGACTCTGCTCCGCCATATCAATCATGGCTGATATTTTTCTCATCCCCATTCTCCTGCCTTTTCCCCATAACCCCTGATCCTCTTATTAATCAAGAACCTATCTATCTCTGTCTTAAAGACACTCAACGACCTGGCCTCCACAGCCTTCTGTGGCAAAGAGTTCCACAGATTCACCACTCTCTGGCTGAAGAAATTCCTCCTCATCTCTGTTTTAAAGGATCGTCCCTTTAGCCTGAGGTTGTGCCCTCTGGTTCTAGATTTTCCGACTAGTGGAAACATCCTCTCCACGTCCACTCTATCCAGGCCTCGCAGTATCCTGTAAGTTTCTATAAGACCCCCCCCTCATCCTTCTAATCTCCAACGAGTACAGACCCAGAGTCCTCAACCGTTCTTCATACGACAAGTTCTTCATTCCAGGGATCATTAATTAAAATTAAGATTGTTCTAAGTGTGTAAAAGCACCATTTTGAAAATTGCTTTGATTCTAGTTATTGGGAAAATAGGAGGAGTGAGCGTTCCCGATATTAAATTGAAGTTCTCTGGAGCTCAGAGCTTCCTTCAACTTTATTGTGTGCTTTCTAGATGAATGTTTGACAGCACATTCTGTACGATAACTGTACCATAAATTATAGAGAAAGAAGGAAATATAAAATGGTTTCATTCCTGAAGTTTATTAAATGTTTATTAAAATTTACTTTAAAAGAATATGGCTTGGGTGCATTCTTCCCGTGATTCACTTGTTGCGTACCTGAACTGCAAACTTGTCTGTTCCTCTCAGATGACAGGTCAGCTCCTGTTCTGAGGACGCTGTCTAACTAGGTCTCATCGTGAATCTGAGTTGAGTTATAGCTCTCTGAGTTAAAATGGCATGGGTTCAAATCTCATGACAATGGAGCTCATGACCGAGGCTGACACTTCAGTGCAGTACTGTGGAAGTGTTACACTGTTGGAAATACAGGCCGGAATTCTCCGACCTCACCCACGGCTGGGATTTTCCGGTCCCGCTGCAGTGAATGGAGTTTCGACTGAGCGCCAAATTCTCCACTCTGGCTGGCAGCGATGACGGGGCGAATGAGATCGCAGAATCCCGCCCACAGACTTTTGGATATGTTATTACATTCTCTCAATATTTGAAGGAGAGCAGGGAAGTTCTCCCAGTGTCTTGGTCAATATTTACACTTCAGCTAACTTCACTCAGAAACAAATGATCTGAACATTACCATATTGCTGTTTGCTGTGTGAAAATTGGCTGTCATGTTGCCTCCATTCCAACAGTAACGACACTTCATTGAGATTCCCCGAGGCCATGAATAAATTAAGTCTTTCTTTCTGGGAAGTAAACTGCTCTGACCAATATCAAACTCGCAACGTCAGGCTGATATTATCCTTTCACTCTGACTGGTTGTGTCCATCATTGACAGCAGAAATGCCTGGATTTACACAACATTTTATTCATTCTTGTGATGGAGCGAGCAGCATTTATTGCCCATTCCTAATTGCCCTTCAAGAAGGCACTGGTGAACTACCTCCTGGAATGGCTGCAGTCCATGTGAAGCAGATACATCCATACTTGATTTTTCTGTGATGGTTTGATACAACTGCGTAGTTTGCTCAGGCACTTCAGGAGGAAGTTAAGAGTCAACCACATGGCGATGTGTCTGGAGGGATGTGCTGACCAGACCAGGTGAGCGCCACCTCACTCGTGACCTTGAGGTGTGTGTGTGTGCACAGCATTGACCTACCTGGCACTGTACGCCACTCACAGCTGCTCCCACTCCATCCACCTTTAATTTCGTCCGACCCTGTTCTTGGCTCTCCATTCACTGCACTGTAACCTGTTGTGGAGATGCCGGCGTTGGACTGGGGTAAGCACAGTAAGAGGTCTCACAACACCAGGTTAAAGTCCAACAGGTTTATTTGGTAGCAAATACCATAAGCTTTCGGAGCACTGCTCCTTCGTCAGATGGAGTGGATATCTGTTCACCAACAGTGCACAGACACAGAAATCAAGTTACAGAATACTGATTAGAATGCGAATCTCTAAAGCCAGCCAGGTCTTAAAGGTACAGACAATGTGGGCGGAGGGAGCATTCAACACAGGTTAAAGAGATGTGTATTGTCTCCAGACAGAACAGCTAGTGAGATTCTACAAGCCCAGGAGGCAAGCTGTGGGGGTTACTGATAATGTGACATAAATCCAACATCCCGGTTTAGGCTGTCCTCATGGGTACGGAACTTGGCTATCAGTTTCTGCATTCTAATTAGTATTCTGTAACTTTGATTTCTGTGTCTGTGCACTGTTTGAGAGCACATTTCCACTCCATCTGACGAAGGAGCAGTGCTCCGAAAGCTTATGGTATTTGCTACCAAATAAACCTGTTGGACTTTAACCTGGTGTTGTGAGACTTCTCACTGTGCTGTAACCTGTTGACAGAGTCACAGCAGTCCCCCAATAACAGCTCTTCCATTATCATGCTCACTTCCTAGTTTCTGCCCAAGACCACAAGGAACTACAAAAGGTCGTGAATGTAGCTCAATCCATCACGCAAACCAGCCTCCCATCCATTGACTGTCTACACTTCCCGCTGCCTCGGCAAAGCAGCCAGCATAATTAAGGACCCCACGCACCCCGGACATTCTCTCTTCCACATTCTTTTTCGGGAAAAAGATACAAAAGTCTGAGATCATGTACCAATCGACTCAAGAACAGCTTCTTCCCTGCTGCTGTCAGACTTTTGAATGGATTTACCTTGCATGAAGTTGATCTTTCTCTACATCCTAGCTATGACTGTAACACTACATTCTGCACTCTCTTGTTTCCTTCTCTATGAACGGTATGTTTTGTCTGCACGCAAGAAATGATAATTTTCCCTGTATGTTAATACATGTGACCATAATAACTCAAATCAAATCAAATCAAGTTGTCTTGGTAAACTGCCACTAAGTCTTTCGATATAAATGTTTCAGTTTGGGCTCTTTGTGCACTTGCATTTTTTTCTCTAAGCGCAGAAAAAGTGCCACCTCTTAACAGACAGTTTTACAAACACCAATTTTGCAACTGTGGCTATTGGGGAATTTGGGTCTGATATAAGGAGATCTGAGGGTACATCCCAGTGGCACTCACATCCCGGGAAATCTTTTCTGTACCCTCTCCAAAGCCTCCACAAGTGTCTCCAAGAGTGCAATCCGAGCCCAGAGTTGACCAGATGAAGTGAGTGAAGGGGACGCCTGGGGAGCGGTTGTGAAAAAACCACGAGTGCGCGGAGTGGTCAACAAGACCACAGGGCATGGCGAAAGCCGGAAAGGTGGTAAACCAAGAAGGTGAGAGCCAAGATGGAGTGCCTCGAGGAATGGGCAGGTGAAGGATTAATCCCTCTACCTCACCAGAAACATTGCAAATTAATTGGCAAGATGTAAAAACACTGCGCAGCAAAAATGCTGGCAGCTTAAAAATAAATCTGAGAAAGTTTATCTCAAGCAAGCTTGTACGTAAATCATTCTGAATTAAATAGGGAGGGCAGCTCTGCTAGTTGCAATGCAGGTCATAATAAATATCTCTAAAATAATTTTGGACTGTTTTAAAATTTAGAATTGTAGGTTTGGACTAAAGATATAAAAGTAAGTCAGGCTTTGGAAATTGGCTTAACTAATAGCCAATTGTCTCTTCAATTATGTGGAGGCTTTGGAGGGGGTACAGAAAAGATTTACCAGGATGTTGCCTGGTATGGAAGGCATTAGCTATGAGGAGAGGTTGGAGAAACTTGGTTTGTTCTCACTGGAACGACGGAGGTTGAGGGGTGACCTGATAGGAGTCTACAAGATTATGAAGAGCATGGACAGAGTGGATATTCGAAGCTTTTTCCAGGGTGAAAGAGTCAATTACTGGGGGGCAAAGGTTTAAGATGCGAAGGGCAAAGTTTAAAGGAGATGTACGAGGCATGTTTTTTACACAGAGGGTGGTGGGTGCCTGGAACTCGTTGCCGGTGGAGGTAGTGGAAGCAGATACGATAGTGACTTTTAAGGGGCGTCTGGACAAATACATGACTAGGATGGGAATAGAGGGATATCGTTCCCGGAAGGGTCGGGGGGCAGTCGGGCACCATGGTCGGTGCAGGCTTGCAGGGCCGAGGGGCCTGCTATAATTTTCTTTGTTCTTGAAATCGGCTGCTGGTTTGCAACAGCACCCAGCTGAGACCATAATCAGAGATAATACTCGCCAAACTGACGTGTTGTCCCTGCTGGCCTGAACAACTCCCAATTCATCGTCAATCTGTTGCTGGGCTTTTTGATGTTCAACCTTTTAATTTATTACAACTTTGTTCCCCTTGAAGTACCCAGACCAAGTCATGGAGTTTTTCAAACAGCTGTTTAATCGTGCTTTATAGCGAGGACTCTGGACAGTGAGCTGCGGCCAGCCAGAGCCCAGAATTCAGAAATACACAAGCAAATATATGCCGGAATTTTACCACCTTGCCCGCCCGAGGTTCGTAAGATTCCACCCGAGGCCTACGGAGAATGCTGTTCTGTGAGTCATGCCCACCCTGATTCTGGGGCGGGCGAGGCGGTAAAATTCCAGCGATAGTTTCAAATTTGATTACAAATAATTAATACATACCAATCAAAGAACAGGAGTTATCCCTATTCACTCGTAACTACTGATTAAGGTTACCTCATACATAAGATAGAAATGTTAAACACCAATCACCACCATTGCACGCTCACTTAATTATAATATCCAATCAGTGTGAAGACTTCAGCATGTTAGCTGACCTAATTCATTATTGTTACACGCTATACTTGCTGTCCCTGCTTGTGTCTGGGTTTGTGGATCTCAATCGCCACTCCCATGTCCAGATGTCTAATTTAATGAATTCTCTCAGGTTAAGAACCTTGATGCTTTTCTGGATCAATTTTAATAACAGCTCTGGTTTTTCTCATAGCAGCATATGTGATATTTAAAGTTGTGTGATTATTAACTCTTTCAGACACCCCATCATTTTTAGGTCCCCACCATGCTGACACTATAGTTAAGAAAGCCCACCAATGCCTCTACTTTCTCAGGAGACTGAGGAAATTTGGCATGTCATCTACGACTCTCACCAACTTTTACAGATGCACCATAGAAAGCATTCTTTCTGGTTGTATCACAGTTTGGTATGGTTTCTGCTCTGTCCAAGACCGCAAGGATCTACAAAAGGACATGAATGTAGCCCAATCCATCATGCAAACCAGCCTCCCATCCATTGACTCTGTCTACTCTTCCCGCTGCCTCGGCAAAGCAGCCAGTATAATTAAGGACCCCACGCACCCCGGACATTCTCTCTTCCACCTTCTTCCTTCAGGAAAAAGATACAAAAGTCTGAGGTCACGTACCAACTGACTCAAGAACAGCTTCTTCCCTACTGCTGTCAGACTTTTCAATGGACCTACCTTGCATTAAGTTGATCTTTCTCTACACCCTAGCTATGACTTAACACTATTCTGCACTCTCTTGTTTCCTTCTCTATGAACGATATGTTTTGTCTGTATAGCGCGCAAGAAACAATACTTTTCACTGTATGTTAATACATGTGACAATAATAAATCAAATCAAATCAAATCATCATGGCCTTAAGGACTCGAATCTTTGATAATAAAGAGCACACATCACGTGTATTGGAGCTTTGCTCAGATCCCTTTTGAAGGCCGCACACTTTCATTCCAACAGTCTGACACGTGCACCCGCAAACCAGTCGCGGAAAGCATTGGCAAAGCATTGTAAGTAGCAGAGAACCATGTCGAGTGACTGTCTGGGAGCTGGCAGAGGGTTCCTGTCACGAGAGGCTAGCCAGACCTTCAAGCCCAGTGCAGCATCCTCTCATTTCCAAGCCGGGCAACTGGGGCTTTTACACACAATTCCTGTGTCACACAGGTTTAACCATCTAGCTGGAATCGCTAGGCTCAACCTGTGTCAGCGAGGCTCATGGCTTTATATGAAGGAGGTGGGAATGTGGGGGTGATGGTCAGATGTGTACATGAACATTAGATAATGCAGCAGGCAAACAGGAACACGTGAGAGATCTGGGTTTTGGTTCATCTGTAGGGCACACTGAGGGCTGACGGAAAGTACGTGGAGGCCGATGAAAGATGCACTGATTCCAAACGCATCGCCTTTCAATCCTGTAAGATCCACAATGAGCACGCGACAATGCAAAAACATCAGGATTAAAGCAGCCTTCGGGTTCTAGACTCCTGAGGTGACATTATCTGAAGTGAAGCAGACTAAAGAGAGACTTTGTCCAACGACCAACAAGTCCTTAGAGGCTTCACTCGTGTCGATACTGTGCAGAGACCAGTCAGGCACAGTAATGAGATGGTTCGAGGCACCATCGAGTGAGGCGGGGAGTGGGGTTGGGGGGGGTGGGGTGGTGGGGGCGTAAATCTGTGACTCTTGACAGTCCATGGAGTGCATCATCAGATGGAAGGGGCATACACCACATGGGAAGTAGAACGAATAAAAATTTATTGACAGTTATAAAATCAATATAGAGATTGTGGATCCCATGCCAGCTTGGTGCCTCTAGTATTTCTTAATCTTCCTTTCCCTACCATGACTTGTAGGTGCATCCCTGACAGCCTGGCATGGTGGCACAGTGGTTGGCACTGCTGCCTCACAGCACCAGGGACCCAGGTTCAATTCCAGCCTTGAGTCACTGTCTGTGTGGAGTTTGCACATTCTCCCCATGTCTGCGTGGGTTTCCTCCGGGTGCTCCGGTTTCCTCCCACGGTCAAAGATGTGCCGGTTAGATGGATCGGCCATGCTAAGTTCTCCCTCAGTGTTGGGGGATTAGCAGGGTAAATACGTGGGGCTATGGGAATAGGGCCTGGGTGGGATTGTTGTTGACCCAGGCTCGATGGGCCAAATGGCCTCCTTCTACACTGTAAGAATTCTATGATTCAAGCTGAAGTGGAGGCAGCCTGCTGACTTGAATCTCCAGAGGACAGCGCAAACAACAGAGCCTTGCAACAAAAGGCCGCAGACAACAGCGCCAGGGACCTGGGTTCGATTCCAGCCTTGGGTCACTGTCTGTGTGGAGTTTGCATGTTTTCCTTGTTGTCTGCATGGGTTTCCTCCGGGTGCTCTGGTTTCCTCCCACAATTCGAAGGTGTACCAGTTAGGTGGATTGGCCATGCTAAATGCGTGGGGTTACGAGGATACTGGGAGAGGTGGGGGGGGGGGGGGGGGGGGGACTGCCGCCGGCATGAACAGTCGGAGACTTTCCCCATTAGTGTGGGCAGGAATGTGAAGAGAATCTATTCTGGATATTGACTCAGAGGTTTGGGAGGTGGTTGCCGTGGTCACATATACTGAACACTCCCCAGGGTTGAGGAGGGTTATAGTGAAAACAGGCTGTGCAGGGAGTTACAAATCCATGCACTTTTGTGCTTACCTGACCCCTCCTGATCTTGTGTCACTGGCCATTCCATCCTGTGCATTCTCACCAGCCAGAAAAGCCCAAAACACAAACTTCTCAATGAAATTCAGAAAGCAGAGGCTGATTCCATCATTCAGACCCTGACTCTAGTTTAACCTCGAGTAACCTTGTTCAGTACTGGGGCTTTGGAGGGTGGGGGGGGGGAAGGGGGGGGGGGGATGTGGGGGGAGAGGAGGAGGGGGGGTAAAGAGGAGGGTGAGGGGGGGGTGCAGGGGGTTGCTGTCCCAAAGCACATGAGTGAGGAAAGGAAAGCTGAGAGGGTGACCAAAAAGGAAAGTGGGGTTTATTTTTCTGCACATTGGTGATGAGGGAGAGCTGGAGTGTCGCTGTGGGCCCCGCAATGAAACTTAAATCACTTACCTGTCCCCAAACTCAGTTCCGCCTCCCACCACTCCCGCACCCTCCAACTGCTTAACTCACATACTTAAATATACAAGATGTATAGCAGCAACTCTCCTTGCCAAGGTTCCATAGAACAGGCTCTACTCAGCAGGTAGGTCTGGCAGCATCTGCAGAGAGAGAAATACAGTTTGTTTTGAGTCAAAATGACTATTTGTTTTGACTCAAAACGATAATTCTATTTGTGCAAATCCCTCTTCATGTCACACATCATAGGAACATAGGAACAGGAGTAGGCCATTCAGCCCCTCAAGCCCACTCCACCATTCAATAAGACCATGGCTGATCTGTGGCCTAACTCCATGTACCTACCCAAGGCCCATATCCCTTGATACCCCTGCTCAACAAAAATTTGTCTATCTCAGACTTAGAAACATAGAAGATAGGAGCAGGAGGAGGCCATTCGGCCCTTTGAGCCTGCTCCTCCATTCATTACAATCATGGCTGATCGTCCAACTCAATAGCCTAATCCTGCTTTCTCCCCATAACCTTTGATCCCATTCGCCCCAAGTGCTATATCCAGCTGCCTCTTGAATACATTCAACGCTTTGGCATCAACTACTTCCTGTGGTAATGAATTCCACAGGCTCACCACTCTTTGGGTGAAGAAATTTCTCCACATCTCCGTCCTAAATGGTCTACCCTGAATCCTCAGAAGAGAATTCCAAACTTCCACTACTCTCTGGGTCATAGAGTCATAGAGGTTTACAGCATGGAAATAGGCCCTTCAGTCCAACTTGTCCATGCTGCCCAGTTTTTACCACTAAGCTAGTCCCAATTGCCCGGATTTGGCCCATATCCCTCGATAGCTATCTTACCCATGTAACTGTCTAAATGCCGCTTGGAATGTGCCGCCACTTCTGGCAGCTTGTTCCAGACACTCACCACCCTCTGTGTGAAAAAATTGCCCCTCTGGACACTTTTGTATCTCTCCCCTCTCACCTTAAACCTATGCCCTCTAGTTTTAGACTCTCTACCTTGTCTATGCCTCTCATTATTTTATAGACCTCTATAAGGTCACCCCTCAGCCTTCTACTCTCCAGAGAAAAAAGTCCCAGTCTATTCAGCCTCTCCTTATAACTCAATCCATCAAGTCCCGGTAGCATCTTAGTAAATCTTTTCTGCACTCTTTCAATTTCATAATATCCTTTCTATAATAGGGTGCCCAGAATTGCACACAGTATTCCAAGTGTGACCTAACCAATGTCTTGTACAACTTCAACAAGACGTCCCAACTCCTGTATTCAATGTTCTGACCGATGAAACCAAGCATGCCGAATGCCTTCTTCACCACTCTGTCCACCTGTGACTCCACTTTCAAGGAGCTATGAACATGTACCCCTAGATCTCTTTGTTCTGTAACTCTCCCCAAAGCCCTACCATTAACTGAGTAAGTTCAATCTACCAAAATGCATCACCTCGCATTTGTCTGAATTAAACTCCATCTGCCATTCGTCAGCCCACTGGCCCAATTGATCAAGATCCCGTTGCAATCGGAGATAACATTCTTTACTGTCCATGGCTTCCATGGCTTTCTCAACAGTAAATACCAATGAGAAATATTCATGTAGGTGTGTGTGTGTGTGTGCGAGTATGTGTGTCTGTTTGTATGTGTGTGTGTGTTTGTGTGTGCGTATGTGTGTCTGTTTGTATGTGTGTGTGTGTTTGTGTGTGCGTATGTGTAAGGGAATGTGTGTGTGTGTGTGCGGGTGTGTGAGTGTGTGTGTGAATGTGTGTGTTTGTGAGTGTGTGTGTGTGTGTGTGAGTTGTGTGTGTGTGTGAGTGTGTGGGAGTGTGGGAGTGTGCGTGCGTGTATGTGTGTGAGTTGTGTGTGTGAGTGTGTGTGTGTGTGTGTGTGTGAGTATGTGCGTGCGTGTGTATGAGTATGTGCATGTGTGTGGGTGTGTGCTTGAGTTGTGTGTGTGTATCTGTGTGTGAGTGTGTGTGTGAATTATGAGTGTGTCAGTGTGTGCGTGTGTGTGGGAGTGTGTGTCTGTGTGTGTGTGTGTGTGTATCTCTGCGTGGGAGTGTGTGTGTGTATCTCTGTGTGTGTGTGTGTGTGTGTATCTCTGTGGGTGGGTGTGTGTGTGTGTGGATCTGTGCGTGTGTGTGTGTGTGTGTGTATATCTCTGTGTGTGGGAATGTGTGTGAGTGTGTGTGTGTATATCTCTGTGTGTGGGCGCGTGTGGGAGTGTGTGTGTGTGTGTATCTGTGTGTGTGTGTGTATCTCTGTGGGTGGGTGTGTGTGTGTATCTGTGTGTGTGTGTGTGTGTGTGTATCTCTGTGGGTGGGTGTGTGTGTGTATCTGTGTGTGTGTGTGTGTGTGTATCTGTGTGTGTGTGTGTGTATCTCTGTGGGTGGGTGTGTGTGTGTGTGTGTGGATCTGTGTGTGTGTGTGTATATCTCTGTGTGTGGGAGTGTGTGGATCTGTGCGTGTGCGTGAGTGTGTGTTATATCTCTGGGTGTGGGAATGTGTGTGAGTGTGTGTGTGTATATCTCTGTGTGTGGGCGCGTGTGGGAGTGTGTGTGTGTATATCTCTGTGTGTGAGTGTGTGTGTGTATATGTGTGTGTGTGGGGGAGTGTGTATGTATGTGGGAGTGTGTGTGTATCTGTGTGTGTGTGTGTGAGTGTGTGTATCTGTGTGTGTTTGTGTGTGTGTGAGTGTGTGTGTGTGAGTGTGTGTGTGGGGGGGAGGGGGGGAGAGTGTGTGTGTGAGTGTGTGTGTGTGTGGGGGGGGGGAGTGTGTGTGTGAGTTGTGTGTGTGTGAGTGTGTGTGTGTGGGGGGGGGAGTGTGTGTGTGTGTGAGTGTGTGTGTGTGAGTTGTGTGTGTGTGTGTGTGTGTTTATGTGTGCATTATCTTCCAGTCTTGCCACTGTCAACGGGGTTTTCATTGTTTGGACCCTCTGCTCCTGGGGAACCCGCGGGAGGGGGTGGGGTCACTGTCAGTGGGACCGGCCAGAAAATCCCACCCAAAAAGCGAGTCTCAGTAATGTCAACCATGAAACTCCTGTATTATCCTTTAAAAAAAATCCAATTCACTATTTCCCTTTGGGGATGTAACCTGCTGCCTTAGCTCTGTCTGACCGACACGAGACTCCAGATACACAGCAACCTGGTTGACTCTTGACTGACCTCTGAAATGACCGAGCAAGCCACTCAATTGTTAAGGACAACCCTAGGGATGGACAATTAATGGTGGCCATGCCAGCAAGAGCCACATCCTGTATTGAATCTTGGAAAGAAAGGGCAGCAGGAATGCAAGTCTTCCTTCTTTTCATACACAATGCCATGTGGGGAATGAACAGGATTTAGGACACTGCCCAGTTGGGACACAAGCCTTCAGTTGTAGCCTGCTGCGTTTATTACACAAGCTCCTGTTGCTGTAGTCAGCATGAACCTATGTACGGTTTGTCATCATACAGGAACACTCAGTCCTATAATGACACATTATATTTCCTATACCAATCCTGAGCTATTACGTATAACAGGAATCGACTCACTGTGTATTTACAGGAATTGGTGGAATATTAAATAGCCGTTCTGTCAAAAGCTGGTTAGCCATTTCCATTCATTATTGTTTGTGGTACACAGTACACCGTGTTCTAGTTAGTGTTTAGACAGTTGGTTAAAGGATTAAGGGGTCCCCACAACTCTTCAGGAATACAGTTATAATGAAAGACAACTAAACAAGGGGTTCCTCTACACTGTTGTTAAAGTGATATTTGCAAATCCTCTTGGAGCAGAGCTGAATGGCTCAGAAATAGACAGGGTGTAGTGCCGTGTATCTCCAGGAGCAGCTGTGGGCTTAACAATTGATGGGTCCACTGATCCATTCAGGTGGTTTGTTGAAGTATTCTAGTGAAGGGTTAGGTCTTTTTAGATGACTTGACGCAGTATTTTATCATTGGCAGCTCTGTCTTCAGCTGTCTACTTCCTGAGGTACGGAATTGCCTTCCCAAACCTCCCCATCATTTTTCCTCTCGAAATAACTCCTCAGAGACCAGGGTCCCTTCACCAGATTCCTTTCATTTACAAAGCCAGCATAATCAAGGACCCCACGCACCCCGGACATTCTCCCTTCCACCTTCTTCCATTGAGAAAAAGATACAAAAGTCTGAGGTCACGTACCAACCGACTCAAGAACAGCTTCTTCCCTGCTGCTGTCAGACTTTTTGAATGGACCTACCTCGCATTAAGCTGACTTTCTCTACACCCTAGCTATAACTGTTACACTACATTCCCCACTCTCTCCTTTCCTTCTCTATGAATGGTATGCTTTGTCTGTAAAGCACGCAAGAAACAATACTTTTCACTGTATACTAATACATGTGACAATAATAAATCAAATCAAAATCAAATCAAGTCAAACTCAAGTTCACTCCTAAGAGTGCTTCAGGTACAGAGTCACAATCAGGAGTGCCAGTGGACTATTTTTATAAGTAGGTGAGGCTCCTTGTTTGGGCAAGAGATTATGACCTCAATCAGGGAGCTCATACTCCAAGAGGCCAACCTCATTGGCCTCGTTGAAGTCATTACCCCTCTCTCCCCCTCAAGATGCAATTTTAAGCTTCCCCTTTGATCAAGCTTTTGGTCATCAGCCCACCATTTACGGTGGATTCCTGGGAATTTAGATACTTTCAAGGGATTCCTGGGAGTTGTGTTAATGTTTGCTTCAGAATCCCTGAAACCGTGTGGATATTTGCATAACATTCATGAAAATGTGTCAGAGGATCTCAGAGAGAGTGTTAATATTTAGAGGGGGTTTCTGAGCATGTGTCAATATTTATAGAAAATACATTACTGGTATAGTGTCTCAAAACCGGCAACCTCTGGACCAAGTCCAGGCTGGATTTGGGATTGTGCTGTTTTTTGGCAAAAGGAATCCTGAGATATTTCACAGTATCCAATTTTTTTAAAATTCATTCGTGGGACATGGGCGTCGCTGGCTGGGCCAGCATTTATTGCCCATCCCTAGTTGCTCTTGGAGGGCAGTTGAGAGTCAACCACATTGCTGTAGCTCTGGAGTCACATGTAGGCCAGACCAGTAAGAATGGCAGATTTCCTTCCCTAAAGGACATCAGTGAACTAGATGAGTTTTTCCGACAATCGACAATGGTTTCATGGTCAGCAGTAGATTCTTAATTCCAGATTTTTTTTTAATTTAAAAAATTGAATTCAAATTCCACCATCTGCCGTGGCGGGATTCGAACCTGGGTCCCCAGAGTATTAGCGGAGTTTCTGGATTAATAGTCTAGCGATAATGCCACCAGATAATTCAATAAAAACTGACAGTGATCAAATCTAACTCTAAAGCAGCCTCATTGAAGATGGATGGTGTTTTAGGAAGGCCAGAACTTTAAACATGGTGCTCACTTTGGTTCACAGGAGCCTTAGAGAGATGCTTGAGTTGGAAGCTGTCCTGGAAACACACACACACACACACACCACTCTCCAAACTTTACCAAGCTGGATCAGTTAGGGTCAAGTGTCACTCTGACCATTCGGAGCGTGAGAAGGGACAGGAGCAAGAAGCAAATACTTACTGGGCATGCTATTCTCTCAATCCAGCTGGTCCCATGGCAAGCCAGTAGGTTTCTTTTTTCACCATTTAATAGCACTTAAAATTCTTGCTCAGGTTTGTCCTCAGCTGAAGTTGTATGTCTAATTCTGGGTGCCAATATCTCTGCAGGTACATGGGTTGGCAATTATGTTGTTGAGCTAATTGCCTTATTAGAGACACCAAAAGAGTATAAGTGAACACTGCTGGGACAGTTGGGGGAGGAGAGAAGGTGTTTGTATCTCAACTGAGCTGTATGTCGAATAAACTTGCTGAAGGGTAAAAGACACACTCCTGCATTATTCCTCCAAGATATACTAACATTGATGTTCACTCTGGGCACTGCAACTTAGGAAGGATGTGCATTCATTAGACAGAATTCTGATAAGACTTACAGAGTATCATAGAATCCCTACAGTGCAGAAGGGGGCCATTCGGCACACCGAGTCTGTACCGACCACAATTCCACCCAGGTCTTATTCCCGTAGCCCCACACATTTACCCGGCTAATCCCCCTGACACTAGGGTCAATTTAGCATGGCCAATCAACCTAACCCCGCACGTCTTTGGACTGTGGGAGAAAACCGGAGCATCCGCAGGAAACCCACGCAGACAGGGGGGAGAACGTGCAAACTCCACACAGACAGTGACCCAAGGCCGGAATTGAACCCGGGTCCCTGGCCTTGCTAACCATTGTGCCACTGTGCTGCCCGTAGTAGTTCCAGGGATGAAGGACTTCAGCTATGAGGATGGATCGGGAGAATTTAAGTTTAAAGTTTATTTATTATTGTCACTAGTAGACTTACATTAACTCTGCAATGAAGTTACTGTGAAAATCCCCTAGTTGCCGCACTCCAGCACCTGTTTGGGTACACTGAGGGAGAATTCAGCATGGCCAATGCACCCTAACCAGCACGTCTTTTGGACTGTGGGAGGAAACTGGAGAACCCGGAGCAGCAAACTCCACACAGTGACCCAAGCTGGGAATTGAACCTGGGTCCCTGGTGCTGTGAGGCAGCAGTGCTAACCACTGTGCCACCGTGCTGCCCTGGTTAAGCTGTTGTTAATGAAGAGAGGGTTGAAAATGGTGAGGGCTCCAGAGAAAACGGACAGAAATAAACTGTTCCCATTGGCGAACGTGTTGAGATGATGTGGAAATGCCGGCGTTGGACTGGGGTAAACACAGTAAGGAGTTAACAACACCAGGTTAAAGTCCAGCAGGTTTTTTTGGTAGCAAACGCCACTAGCTTTCGGAGCGCTGCTCCTTCGTCAGAGAGCAGATTTCCACTCCATCTGACGAAGGAGCAGTGCTCCGAAAGCTAGTGGCGTTTGCTACCAAATGAACCTGTTGGACTTTAACCTGGTGTTGTTAGACTCCTTACAACGTGTTGAGAATCAGAGGACACTGATATAAGGACGAAGAAACCAAGGATCACATGAGGAAAAACCTTTTCTATGCAAGGATTGGCTGATGAAAAGGAATGTGTAGGGGCTACAGGGAAAAGGCTGGGGAATCAGACCAGCTGAGTTGTTATTGCAAAGAGCTGGTCTGGACACAGTGGGCAGTATGGTCACCCCCTGTTCTGTAACTATTCCATGGCTCTGTTTGAAACCTGGCCTCACCAATAACCATAGCACCAGAGAAAGCATTCTTTCTGGTTGTATCACAGCTCCTGCTCTGCCCAAGACTACAAGGAACTACAACGGTTGTGAATGTAGCCCAATCCATCACGCAAACCAGCCTCCCATCCATTGACTCTGTCTACACTTCCCGCTGCCTCAGCAAAGCAGCCAGCATAATTAAGGATGCCACGTACCCCGGACATTCTCTCTTCCATCTGGAAAAAGATACAAAAGTCTGAGGTCACGTACCAACTGACTCAAGAACAGCTTCTTCCCTGCTGCTGTCAGACTTTTGAATGGACTTACCTTGTGAGAAACTGAGTCAGGAGGCAGGGGGAATCGTGTCTGCGGGAGGCCTCTCACACATTACTCTCGTCACCCTGGTCAAAGAGCAATGTCTCTGTGTGCAGCCATGTATAAACAGGAGGAACATCCATCTCTGGTCCTCCAGAGTGTCATTCACCTGAACGGCCTGGGGAGGAGCTAAGAAAAAGGGTTAGCTCTGGCCTGCTGGCTCTGAGATGGAGGGAAACCTGTGGAAAACAAATTCACTGAATGTATCCCATCAATTCATTCATGGTCAAGAGCTTCAAGTTTTTAGGTGTCTAGATCAGCAATCATGTCCTGGTTCCCCCACGCCGACACTATAGTAAAGAAAGCCCACCAACACCTCTACTTTCTCAGAAGACTAAGGAAATTTGGCATGTCAGCTATGACTCTCACCAAGTTTTACAGATGCACCATAGAAAGCATTCTTTCTGGTTGTATCACAGCTTGGTATGGCTCCTGCTCTGCCCAAGACCGCATGGAACTACAAAAGGTCGTGAATGCAGCCCAATCCATCATGCAAATCAGCCTCCCATCCATTGACTCTGTCTACACTTCCCATTGTCTTGGAAAAGCAGCCAGCATAATTAAGGACCCCACGCACCCCATACATACTCTCTTCCAGCTTCTTCCGTCAGGAAGAAGATACAAAAGTCTGAGGTCACATACCAACTGACTCAAGAACAGCTTCTTCTCTGCTGCCATCAGACTTTTGAATGGACCTACCTCGCATTAAGTTGATCTTTCTCTACACCCTAGCTATGACTGTAACACTACATTCTGCACTCTCTCATTTCCTTCTCTATGAATGGTACGCTTTGTCTGCATACCATGCAAGAAACAATACTTTTCACTGTATATTAATACATGTGACAATAATAAATCAAATCAAATCAAATCACACATCCACTGTGGTATTGAAGATGCCGGCAATCCTGCCTTGGTAATGGTTCTCATGCAGATGAAGAGTCAGAGAGTCATAGAGTCATAGAGGTTTACAGCATGGAAACAGGCCCTTCGGCCCAATTTGTCCATACCGCCCTTTTTTTAAAATCCCTAAGCTAGTCCCAATTGCCCGCATTTGGCCCATATCCTTCTATAGCCATCTTACCCATGTAACTGTCTAAATGCTTTTTAAAAGATAAAATTGTACCCGCCTCTACTACTACCTCTGGCAGCTTGTTCCAGACACTCACCACCCTCTGTGTTAAAAAAATGCCCTTCTGGGCCCTTTTGCATCTCTCCCCTCTCACCTTAAACCTATACCCTCTAGTTTTAGACTTCAGTACCTTTGTGAAAAAATATTGACTATCTACCTGATCCGTGCCCCTCATTATTTTATAGACCTCTATAAGGCCACCCCTCAGCCTCCTACACTACAGAGAAAAAAGTCCCAGTCTATCCAGCTTCTCCAACCATCAAGTTCCGGTAGCATCCTAGTAAATCTTTTCTGCACTCTTTCTAGTTTAATAATATCCTTTCTATAATAGGGTGACCAGGGGACGGAGGGCCCCTCACAGGCTGGTACAGGGCCAGGAGGAGCAAGGACCTGAGCAGCCAGAGGCAGCGCAAACTCAAGACGCTCAAGATGATGGTGGACAGGGTCCACTGCAGCAGGGAGCATTGGCCTGACCATGACCGTATCATGGGCGGTATTCTTATAGCAATTAGTGAAAGCCAATGCCAGGGGCACCTTCGTATGTCCCAGATCAGAGTCCCCAGTATGAGCTGCAGCAGCAAGGACTCTGGAGGAGTAATGAGGACGCCCCTGGCCTGCATTGAGTGACTGGCTGATTACTGATGAGTGAATAGTTTCCCTTGACTGATTCCCACGCTGGTAGCTTCTGTAACCAGGTTATCCCCATTGGCTAGTCCCATTTAAACGGCTCTAGAAAGCTCATAACCAGTCATTGGGGAGGTGGGGTGGGGGGCACTCGACAAGGGGAGCACCCTGCACCCACCAGGCACAAGTTTCTCACTGGATGTTAGCGTAGAATTTGGAATGAAGACTCAAGCTTCTACTCATCAAGCCTGCCTGGGGCAGAATTCAATCCTTCTGATTTAGAGGCTGGAATTCTAATTCGCCAGTCAGAATTGCTGTCTCTGTCTGAGCAGGAGCATATCATTCAGGCTCTATTGCCTGTTCCACCACTTCATTAACTCATGGTTGTTTAGTATCTTAGCCCCATCGCCCAATTTTTGATTTGATTTATTATTGTCACATGTATTAATATACAGTGAAAAGTATTGTTTCTTGCGCGCTATACAGACAAAGCATACCGTTCATAGAGAAGGAAAGGAGAGAGTGCAGAGTGTAGCGTTACAGTCATAGCTAGGGTGTAGAGAAAGATCAACTTAGTGCGAGGTCGGTCCATTCAAAAGTCTATCAGCAGCAGGGAAGAAACTGTTCTTGGTTCGTGACCTCAGACTTTTGTATCTTTTTCCCGACGGAAGAAGGTGGAAGAGAGAATGTCCGGGGTGCATGGGGTCCTTAGTTATGCCGGCTGCTTTGCCGAGGCAGCGGGAAGTGTAGATAGAGTCAATGGGTGGGAGGCTGGTTTGCATGATGGACTGGGCTACATTCACGATCTGGTTCAATATCTTTAATACCCCGGCCTAATGAAAATCCATCTCTCAGCTTTGAGATTTGAGATTTTTAGCTGACTTGCACCAGTTTCCACACCTTTTCGGGGAGAGAGCTTCAGATTTCCACCAATCCTTTTTTGTCAAAAAGTGTTCACAGACATTAGTCCAAAATGACACTAATTGTCAGTAAAACAGATCAAGGCAGAATAGTTGTGGGGGAGGTGATGGCCTCGTGGTCTAGGGCCTGGTGGAAACTCAGCTAATGTTCTGGAGGCCCGGGTTCGAATCCCATCACAACAGATGGTGGAATTTGAATTCAATTTAAAAAATCTGGAATGAAGAATCAACTGATGACCATGAAAACCATTGTCGATGTTGGAAAAACCCATCAGGTTCACTCATGCCTCTTAGAGAAAGAAATCTGCCGTCCTTACCTGGTCTGGCCTACATGTGACTCCAGAACCACAGCAATGTTGTTGACTCTCAACTGCCCTCTGAAATGGCCGAGCAAGCCACTCAATTCAAGGATGACTAGGGATGGGCAATAAATGCTGGCCAGCCAGTGACGGCCATGTCCCACAAATGAATTTAAAAAAAGTCCCCTACAGCCTGAATACTGTGGGGGGATGCATTTTGGGAGGACTAACAAGGCAAGGGAATACACAATGAATGGTGGGATGCTAGGAAATACAGAGGACCAGAGGGATCTTGGGGTGCATGTCCAAAGATCCCTAAAGACAGCAGGACAGCTAAATAAGGTGGTTAAGAAGGCATATGGGATACATTATTAGCCAAAGCATATAATATAACAGCAAGAAGGTTATAGTGGAGTAATATAAAACGCTCATTAGGCCACTGCTAGAGTATTGTGTGCAGCCCTGGTTGCCACATTATAGGAACGCTGTGACTGCAATGGAGAGGGTGCAGAGGGGATTGACTTGTTGCCTGGGCTGGAGTGTTTCAGCAATGAAGAGAGACTGGTTGGGCTGGGATTGTTTTCCTTGGAGCAGAGGAGGCTGAGAGGAGGTTGAGGGGAAGGGAGCCTGGGTTGAGGTGTACAAAATTATGAGGGAGATAAATAGGGTGGATAGGAAGAATCGTTTCCCCTTACCAGAGGGTCACGAACTGGGGTGGGGAGGGGTGGGGGTGCATAGATTTAAGGTAAGGGGTAAGAGATTTAGAGGGGATTTGAGGAAAAGCTTTTTCACCCAGGGGGTGGTGGGAATTTGGAACTCCCCGCCTGAAAGAGTGGTGAAGGTGGGAATCCTCACAACATTTAAGAAGCATTTAATTGAGCACTCGAAACGTCATAACAGTTGTTTGGATTTAATATCAGTTGTTTGGGTTTAATCTCAGTTGTTTGGGTTTAATCTCAGTTGTTTGGGTTTAATATCAGTTGTTTGGGTTTAATCTCAGTTGTTTGGGTTTGATATTAGTTGTTTGGGTTTAATCTCAGTTGTTTGGGTTTAATATCAGTTGTTTGGGTTTAATCTCAGTTGTTTGGGTTTAATCTCAGTTGTTTGGGTTTAATATCAGTTGTTTGGGTTTAATCTCAGTTTAGAGTCTCCCACCCTCCCCCCTCCTCTAACCTAAAAACAGGACTCGGAGTGAGAACAGGTAAGCTTTTTTTTTCTCTCTTTCGTTTCTTATTGAGGGAAGTTAGCAGGGATGTCAGTGCAGGCAGTGCAATGTTCCTCCTGAGGGATGTTTGAGGTGAGGTACACCAGTAGTGTCCCAGCTGAGTACACCTGCAGGAAGTGCATCCAATTCCAGCTCCTTGAAGACCGTGTTAGGGATCTGGAGCTGGATGAACTTCGGATCATTCGGGAGGCAGAGGTGGTCATAGATAGAAGCTTCAGGGATGTAGTTACTCCGAAGAATGAAGATAGATGGGTGACGGTGAGAGGGGCTGGGAGGAAGCGGTCAGTGCAGGGATCCCCTGTGGTCGTTCCCCTCGGCAACAAATATACCGCTTTGGATACTGTTGGGGGGGGGACCTACCAGTGGTAAGCCACGGTGACCAGATCTCCAGCACTGAGTCCGTCCCTGTGGCTCAGAAGGGAAGGGGGGAGAGCAGGAGAGCAATAGATATTGGGGACTCGATAGTTAGAGGGACAGATAGGAGGTTCTGTGGCAGCGAAAGAGACTCACGGATGGTATGTTGCCTCCCGGGTGCCAGGGTCCGTGACGTCTCGGACCGTGTTTTCAGGATCCTTAAGGGGGAGGGGGAACAGTCACAAGTCGTGGTACACATCGGTACCAACGACATAGGTAAGAGAAGGGACGGGGATTTAAAACAGGAATTTAGGGGTGGAAGCTGAGAGCCAAGACAAACCATGTTGTCATCTCTGGTTTGTTGCCGGTGCCACGTGATAGCGAGTTGAGGAACAGGGAGAGAGTGCAGATAAACACGTGGCTGCAGGGATGGTGTAGGAGGGAGGGTTTCAGTTTCATGGATAATTGGAGCACATTCTGGGGAAGGTGGGACCTGTACAAACAGGACGGTTTGCACCTGAACCAGAGGGGCACCAACATCCTGGGAAGGAAATTTGTGACAGCTCTTCAGGGGGGTTTAAACAAATTTGTCAGGGGGATGGGAAAACAAGCTGTAGTCCAGAAGCCAGTGTTGAGTGTAGTAAGGTACTGAGGAGGGTATCAAGGTCGCAGGAGTGTACCGCCGGACAGGAAGGTGGGTTGAAGAGTGTCTACTTCAATGCAAGGAACATCCGGAATAAGGTAGGTGAACTTGGAGCGTGGATTGGTACTTGGGACTACGATGTTGTGGCCATTACGGAGACATGGTTAGAACAGGGACAGGAATGGTTGTTGGAAGTTCCGGGGTATAGATGTTTCAGTAAGAGTAGGGAAGGTGGTAAAAGAGGTGGAGGAGTGGCATTGTTAATCAAGGATAGTTTAACGGCTGCTGAAAGGCAGTTTAAGGGGGATCTGCCTACTGAGGTAATATGGGCTGAAGTTAGAAACAGGAAAGGAGCGGTCACGTTGTTGGGGGTTTACTATAGGCCCCCAAATAGTAATAGAGATGTGGAGGAAGAAATTGCAAAGCAGATTATGGATAGGTGTAAAGGTCACAGGATAGTTGTCATGGGTGACTTTAACTTTCCAAACATTGATTGGAACCTTTATAGATCGAATAGTTTGGATGGGGCAGTTTTTGTACAGTGTGTGCAAGAGGGTTTTCTGACACAATATGTGGATAGGCCGACAAGAGGTGGGGTCACATTGGACTTGGTACTGGGTAATGAACCGGGCCAAGTATTAGATTTGGTTGTGGGAGAGCACTTTGGAGATAGTGACCACAATTCGGTGTCTTTCATTATTGCAATGGAGAGGGATAGGGCCTTACGGCAGGGCAAGGTTTATAATTGGGGGAGGGGTAATTATGATGCGATTAGGCAAGAATTAGGGAGCATAAGATGGGAACAGAAACTGTCAGGGAAAGGCACAAATGAAAAGTGGAGCTTGTTCAAGGAACAAATACTGCGTGTCCTTAATAGGCATGTCCCTGTCAGGCAGGGAGGAAATGGCCGAGTGAGGGAACCATGGTTCACAAAAGAGGTTGAATGTCTTGTCAAGAGGAAAAAGGAAGCGTATGTAAGGATGAGAAAACAAGGTTCATAGAATCATAGAATCATAGAAACCCTACAGCACAGAAAGAGGCCATTTCAGTTGGGTCGCTTGAGGGTTACAAGGTAGCAAGGAATGAGCTCAAAAAAGGGCTTAGGAGAGCTAGGAGGGGGCATGAGAAGTCCTTGGCGGGTCAGATCAAGGAAAACCCCCAAGGCTTTTTACTCTTATGTGAGAAATAAAAGAATGACCAGGTTGAGTTTAGGGCCGGTCAAGGATAATAGTGGGAACTTGTGCATGGAGTCAGAAGAGATAGGAGAGGCGATGAATGAATACTTTTTTCACTGAGGGGGCCATGTTTTTGAGGATGAGTGTGAGATACAGGCTGATAGGCTGGAGGAGGTAGCTGTTCTGAGGGAAGGTGTATTAGCAATTTTGAAAAACCTGAGGGTCGACAAGTCCCCTGGGCCAGATGGGATATATCCTAGGATTCTTTGGGAGGTAAGGGATGAGATTGCAGAGCCTTTGGCTTTGATCTTTGGGTCCTCACTGTCCACGGGGAGAGTGCCAGAGGACTGGAGAGTGGCGAATGTTGTTCCTCTGTTCAAGAAAGGAAATAGGAATGACCCTGGTAATTATAGGCCGGTTAGTCTTACTTCGGTGGTCGATAAGTTAATGGAAAAGGTCCTGAGGGATAGGATTTATGACCTTTTGAAAAGATGCAGCTTAATCCGTGATAGTCAGCACTGATTCGTGAAGGGTAAGTCTTGCCTCACAAATTTGATCGAATTCTTTGAGGAGGTAACTAAGTGTGTAGATGAAGGTAGAGCAGTTGACGTCATTTACATGGACTTTAGTAAGGCATTTGATAAGGTCCCCCATGATAGGCTCATGAAGAAAGTAAGGAGGTGTGGGATAGAGGGAAATCTGGCCGATTGGATAAGTAACTGGCTATCTCATAGAAGACAGAGGGTGGTGGTGGATGGAAAATTTTCAGACTGGAGACCAGTTACCAGCGGTGTACCACAGGGATCAGTGCTGGGTCCTCTGCTATTTGTGATTTTTATCAATGACTTGGAGGAGGGGGCTGAAGGGTGGGTCAGTAAATTTGCTGATGACACCAAGATTGGTGGAGTAGTGGATGAGGTGGAAGGCTGTTGTAGGCTGCAAAGAGACATTGATAGGATGCAGAGCTGGGCCGAAAAATGGCAGATTGATTTTAACCCTGATAAGTGCGAGGTGATTCATTTTGGTAGGACAAATTTGAATGCGGATTACAGGGTCAATGGCAGGGTTCTGAGGAATGTGGAGGAACAGAGAGATCTTGGGGTCCATATCCACAGATCTCTGAAGGTTGCCACTCAAGTGGATAGAGCCATGAAGAAGGCCTATAGTGTGTTAGCATTTATTAACAGGGGGTTTGAGTTTAAGAGCCGTGGGGTTATGCTGCAACTGTACAGGACCTTGGTGAGATCACATTTGGAATATTGTGTGCAGTTCTGGTCACCTCACTATAAGAAGGATGTGGAAGCATTGGAGAGAGTGCAGAGGAGATTTACCAGGATGCTGCCTGGTTTGGAGGGTAGGCCTTACGAGGAAAGGTTGAGGGAGCTAGGGCTTTTCTCTTTAGAGCAGAGGAGGATGAGAGGCGACTTAATAGAGGTTTATAAGATGATAAGGGGGATAGATAGAGTGGACGTTCAGAGACTATAACTATAAGGTTCATGGTGGGAGATATAGGAGGGATGTCCGAGGTAGGTTCTTTACTCAGAGAGTGGTTGGGGTGTGGAATAGACTGCCTGCTTTGATAGTGGAGTCGGACACTTTAGGAACTTTCAAGCGGTTATTGGATAGGCACATGGAGCACACCAGGATGTTAGGGAGTGGCATAGCTTGATCTTGGTTTCGGACAGAGCTCGGCACGACATCAAGGGCCGAAGGGCCTGTACTGTGCTGTACTGTTCTATGTTCTATAACATACAAGGCTACAGACCAAGTGCTGGAAAATGGAATTAGAATAGGTAGGTGCCCGATGGCCGGCGCAGACAGTGCTGTATAACTCTATGGGCAGTTCTCTTATCATGAGCTGCATGAAGAGCTTTAATTCGAGATGATTAATTTTATTGAGATTGGCTGAGGGTGAAACGTTGGCAGGGTATCACTGCTCTTCACCGTGGGGTCACCTGAGATGGGATCTGATCTGAAAGGCAGCTCTTCCCTCACCGGGAAGGTCAACCTTCAACCTGAAGAGGTTTACTAGGATGCTACTGGGACTTGATAATTTGAGTTATAAGGAGACGCTGGATAGACTGGGACTCTTTTCTCTAGAGAGTAGGAGGCTTAGGGGTGATTTTATAAAGGTCTATAAAATAATGAGGGGCATAGATCAGCTAGATAGTCAACATCTTTTCCCAAAGGTAGGGGAGTCTAAAACTAGAGGGCATAGGCTTAAGGTGAAAGGGGAGAGATACAAAAGGGTCCAGAAGGGCAATTTTTTTACACAGAGGGTGGTGAGTGTCCGGAACAAGCTGCCAGAGGTAGTAGAGGCTGGTACAATTTTGTCTTTTAAAAAACGTTTAGACAGTTACATGGGTAAGATGGGTATAGAGGGATATGGGCCAAACGCAGGCAATTGGGACTTGCTTCGTGGTTAAACAAAAAGGGGCAGCATGGACAAGTTGGGCCGAAGGGCTTGTTTCCATGCTGTAAACCTCTATGACTCTATGGCCTGGATTTTGTGCTCACGTCTCTGGATTGGGACTTACCCCCACAACAGGATGTGTTAGAAGGGGAGACGATGACATCATGGTGATATCACTGAACGAGTAAGTCAGAGGTCCAGGCTAATGCACTGGGGAGAATGGTTCAAATCTCACTACGGCAGCTGATGGAATTTATAAATCTGCAATATAAATGTGGTTTGACCAGTGTGGTTGCCTCTCAATGGGCAATAAATGCTGGCGAGCCAGCAACGCCCATGTCCCACGAATTAATAAAAAAAAGTTAACCTCAGTAACCCTGAAAGTATCACTGATTGTTGCAAAAAAAAACATTTAGGGAAGGAAACCCACCGTCCTTCCCCGATCTGGTGTACATGTAACTCCAGACCCACAGCAATGTAGTTGACTCTGAACTGCCCTCAGAAATGACACTCAGTTCGGGGGCAGTTAGGGATGGAAAACAAATGCTGGTCTTGCCACTGATGCCCACATCCCATGAAAGAATTAAGATAAGGACGCAGGGAGGATATTCCCGATGGTGGGGGAGTCCAGAACAGAGGTCACAGTCTGAGGATTCAGGGTAGACCATTTAGGACAGAGGTGAGGAGACATTTCTTCAACCAAAGAGTGATGAGCCTGTGGAATTCATTACCACAGGAAGTAGTCGATGCCAAAACATTGAATGTATTCAAGGGGCGGCTGGATAGAGCACTTGGGGCGAATGGGATCAAAGGTTATGGGATGAAAGCGGGATTAGGCTATTGAGTTGGACGATCAGCCATGATTGTGATGGATGGTGGAGCAGGCTCGAAGGGCCGAATGGCCTCCTCCTGCTTCTATCTTATGTGTTTCTATATTTCTTTGTATAAACAATGTGAGAGTCCTACCAATCGAGCCATGGCTGATGCATTTGAATGCAGCTGTGAATAGGTTCGAGCCATTAAATCACCCCTTCAGCTGGAATAATTTCTTGCATGTACTGACTTCCCACCTGCTCTGATTCACCATGAACTTGTTAATTTCCCCATCCTCGAGTTCCACCGGGCGCTCTTTGGCCAGCTGGTCAGGGCAGTTTGGACGATGGACTTTAGGGTCGCGACAGTATCCTGGTCCAGCACACAGCGCTAATTATTTGTAAACTATTTATGTCGGAGCATGAATTTCTCTGCAAATTTCCGGTTGGTTTTAACAGAAGCCTCAAGTCAGCACATTCAGTGGGATTAGTTCCGCTCTGTGACTTATTGTGCAACCTTGGAGGTGTTACTAGCAAAACATTTCCCAGTGAAGACACACACACACGCAGGGTGGGATTTTCCACACGCACCGCTCCCCACCCCCCTCCCCTCCCGCAGCATATTTCGGAGGCGGCCCGCCATTGGATGGCAGTGGGGTCTTCTGACCCTGCTGCTATCAACGGGATTTCCCGTTCTATGCACCTCCTGCCATCGGGAAACCTGGGACAGGAGTTCGCTGTCGGCAGGACAGCTGGAAAATTCCGTCCATAGATTCACACACATCCTGACGTGCGCACACACACACACACACATGCACGCACACACGCACACTCACATACACAAAACACATACACACACTCACACACACACATGCACGCACACACACACGCACACAAAACACACCCTCACACACACATTCACGCATACACACACACACATGCACGCACACACACACATTCACGCACACACATGCATGCACACACACATACATGCATGCACACACACACATTCATGCACACACACATGCACACACACACACATGCACACATTCATGCACACACACACACACATTCATGCACACACACACACATGCACACACACATGCATGCACACACACACACATGCACACACACATGCATGCACACACACGCATGCACATACACACACACATACACACGCACACACATATTCACGCACACACACACATGCACACACACACATTCACACACACACATGCATGCACATACACACACACGCACACATACACATGTACACACACACACACATTTCACGCACACACACACACATGCACACACACACATGCACACACACACATGCACACACACTCACATGCACACACACACACATGCACACACACACATGCACACACACACATGTTTGCACACACACATACACTCACAAACACGCCCACACACACGCACATGCATGCATATGATTACACATGCACACACACATGCACACACACATATGCACACACATACATGCACACACATACATGAACGCACACATGCTTATGCACACATGCATGCACACACACACCAACACATTCGCACACACGCACGCATGCAAACATACACATTATTGTGTGAACATATTTTTAAAGTCGCATATTCATTATTTAAACCTTTGCAGTTCGGAGTGCGCACGCAGTCGTGTGCACACACACACACACACACACACACACACACACACACACACATATGCAGTTGGTTAGGCCACTGGCAGCTGGGGCAACTTACATTTACTTCGTGAAATAATCCTGGAATGAAGTGCCCACAGTGTCAGCAATGATGGCCATGAACCTACAGGATGTTAATGGGAGTTCCAGAACACTGGGCCTGGGCAGTTACAGGTCTGGCTGGGAAATGGAGAACACACAAGAGGCCGGGATTGGAGGAGCACAGAGATGAAAGTGGGTTGCAATGTTGGAGGAGATTCCAGACATAGGCAATGGAGAAATCTGGAAATAAGGATGGGGATTTTAAGATTGAGGAGTTAACTGCAAGCCAATGTCTGTACACACTGAGTTGTTGGGTGAGCAGGGCATGAGTTCCAGATAGCAGAGGGTGCATGGTGGGAGCGCATTGGAATAATGGAATCAGGAGAGAAAAAGGGGTTTGGAGTTTCGGTAACAGATGGGTTGAGGTGGGACAAAAACAGGCAATATCGGGAATTAGAGGGAATTGTCTTGGTGATGCAGAGGATATGGAGTGAAAAGTTTGGATCAGGGTCAGTTAGAATAACAAAATTACAAAGAGAAGGGTTCACTGTGGCCAGGGCAGAGGGTGGAGTGTGTGTCGAGGAACCGGGTTTAGAGCAGGGTCTCGTGGCTTCATTCTTTCCAATGTTGAAAGTTGAAGGGAAGGTGATTTCTGCTGATATGATACTGGATGTCAGACAAACAGCATTGCCCAATCAAAGGCAGTGGAAGGTGCGAAGGGGCGGGGGGAGGGAGGGGGGTCGGAGGTAAAACTCGGAGCTCTCAGCAGTCGGACACTGTTTTTGGATAATGTCAGTGAGGGGAATATTTAAATAAAAAATAAAATTCAACCAAGGAATTTCATACACACACATTTATACACACACACACGCACACACATACAAACACCACCTACACATACAAACACGCACATACAAACACACTCACATACAACCCACGTATACACACACATGCACACATAAACACACACTCACGCACACCACGCACATGCACACACACGCACACGTACATTTGCATGCATGCACGTGCATACATACACATGCACAGGCACACATGTAGACATCCATATACACATACATACACGTGTGCACACATATGCACACACACATGCACACACGCACGCACACAAACACACACACATCAAATGTTTCATAACAAGTTGTAGAAAGTAATTCATCATTCATATTTTAATAGAACTGTCATCAACTTCAAGTGGTTAAAAACAAAATAAATATTTACACGATTGAACACACGGGTTCTCACAGTCGAACACC
Organism: Mustelus asterias; assembly: GCF_964213995.1. Taxonomy (NCBI): domain Eukaryota; kingdom Metazoa; phylum Chordata; class Chondrichthyes; order Carcharhiniformes; family Triakidae; genus Mustelus; species Mustelus asterias. The sequence continues at coordinate 6,892,795 of NC_135825.1, read as the reverse complement.
TCACTTCATTTGCCCTTGCTTTACGTGCGAATCACTTCAGACATCCAAGCAGAAAAAAAACTATGTGGACAGTAATCAGCGGAATGTGGCAACCCGGTGTGTGGGCAACAGTCAGTGAAATGTTTCATGGGCCGCACTCAGAACCCAGATGTGGCCCTGGGACTGCAGGTTTCCCACCACTGACCCAGTGGTTAATAGTAATGTCTGGTATGACTGATACAGATCAATCTTCAATCCCAAATTCAATTTCTCCTCTGGGTTTAGTTCACCAATCTCAGTTGAGTGGGTGGTTTAGAGTGCTACAGTTAGTCTCACTGTGTCTGGGATGTCTGTGTGTGTGTGTGTGCATGTGTGTGTGTGTCTGTGTGCTTGTGTGTGCGTGTTGTGTGTGTGTTTTTGTGCATGTGTGTGTGTGTCTGTGCGTGTGTAATAGTGTGTCTGCATACGTGTGCGTGCTTGTGCGTGTCTGTTTGTGTGTGTGCATGTGTGATTGTGTATGCCAGTGCGTGTGCATATGTGTGCGTGTGTGTGCATATATGTGTGTGTGTGTGTGTGTGTGCCAGTGCATGTGCGTATGTGTGTGGGACAGGTTTATGGGTGCATTGCTATAATATGATAATCCTCTACAATCGTCACTCTGGACTGGACACCAAAGGACAGGTATCATGAAAACTTCAACAAACTTTTTTTAGAAGGTAAACTCGGTCTGGTTAAAATGTTACAAGTTTCATCGTGATATCAATCAGACCCGGTTAATCGTGATGAAAAATTGACACACACTGTTGGATGTTTGTTCCACGCCCTGTTGAACCCAAATGCTATGTTAATATCAATCAGTAATCCAGTTTACTGTTTTTTAAAGTTTCTATTGTCCAAATTTTGGATTCCATCCAAGGTTCTGCTGCATCAAATAAACAATGCTTTCAAGAGCAGGGCGACCCCCTAATTTGTCCAATGATTTGGGCATTTTTGTTGCACCGTCAGCCTAAAAATAAATAATTTGCATTTAACTAGCGCCTTTCATGGCGAGAGGATGACCCAAAGCACCTTACAACCAGTGAAGTACATTTAGTACAATACTTCCAACTGTTGCACTGAAGATTTGATTTGATTTATTATTGTCACATGTATTGAGATACAATGAAAAATATTGTTTCTTGTGTGCTATACAGGCAAAGCATACCGTTCATAGAGCACATAGGGGAGAAGAAAAGGAGTGCAGAAAGTGGTGTTACAGTGGGTTTTTCCTGACAATCGACAATGGTTTCATGGTTATCAATAGATTCTTAATTCCAGATATTTTTATTGAATTCAAATTCCACCATCTGCCGTGGCGGGATTCGAACACAAGTCCCCAGAACATGAGCTGAGGTTCTGGATTAATAGTCTAGCGATAATACCACTAGGCCATAGTCTCCCCTTAATGTAAGGTAAGTCCGCCTCAAAAGTCTGATGGCAGTAGGGAAGAAGCTGCTCTTGAGTTGGTTGGTGCGTTATCTCAAACTTTTGTGTCTTTTCCCCAACGGAAGAAGGTGGAAGAGAGAATGTCCGGGGTGCGCGGGGTCCTTGATTAGAAGCACTGCAGCCAATTTGTACACAGCAAGCTCCCACAAACAGCAATGCGAAATGATCAGATAATCTATTTTACTAATGTTGGTTGAGGAACAAGTATTGGTCACGCTCACCGGAAAATCCCACTCTGAAACGGTGCAGTGAGATCTTTCCCATTCACCTGAGCAGGCAAGTGGAGTCTTGGTTTAAAATGGTGCCTCATCCAAAAGATGCTACCTCTGAGAATGTCACATTCCCACAGTACTCTCAGGAGCGGCAGCTTACACGATGTGCTTTTGGGAACCACATTTTAGGAGGGAAGACGAGCCCGAGAGAAAGGAGTGACAGGCTTTACTAAAATAGCACCAGGATGGAGGACTTAATTGGAAGCAACAGAGGGGCTTGTGTTCTCCTTTGAGGCGGCACGGTGGCACAGTGGTTAGCATTACTGCCTCACAGCACCAGGGATCTGGGTTCGATTCCTGGCTCGGGTCACTGTCTGTACGGAGTCTGCGCATTCTCTCCGTGTCTGTGTGGGTTTCCTCCGGGTGCTCTGGTTTCCTCCCACAGTCTGAAAGATGTGCTGGTTAGGGTGCATTGGCCATGCTAAATTCTCCCTCAATGTGCCCGAACAGGTGCCGGAGTGTGGCGACTAGGGGATTTTCACAGTAACTTCATTGCAGTGTTAATGTAAGTCTACTTTTGACACTAATAAATAAACTTTTGAGCTGGGCAGGTTAAGTGGGAATTTAATAAAGGTTTACAAAATGATGAAGGGTTTTGTTCGGAGTAAATGAGGAAAACCCTGTGGCTCGTGAGTCAGTATCCAAAAGAGACGCATTTTAAATCATTAGCAAAAGAATTGGAGGGGAGGTGAAGAGAATTACATTTTTACACTACAAGGTATTGTGATCAGGAACACACGCCATTCGGCCCATCGAGTCTGCTCCAACTCTCCGAAAGAACATCTCACCCAGACTCTATCCCCGTAACCAAGTGCATTTACCATACCTAATCCACCGAGCCTACATGTCTTTGGACACTCAGTGGCAATTTAGCATTGACCGATCCACCTAACCCGCATATCTTTGGAATGCGTGAGGAAGCCGGAGAAAACCCACATAGACACGGGGAGAATGTGCAGACTCCACACAGGCAGTCACTCAAGGCTGGAATCGAACTGGGGTCCCTGGCGCTGGGAGGCAGCAGTGCTAACCGCTGTGCCACCGTGCCAGAATGGTGGAAGCCCATTCGATAGTAACTTTCAAAACAGAATTGACTACAGGAAAAAAGACGTGCAGGGTTATGGAGAAAGAGCAGGGGGAATGGGACTTCCAAAGAGCCAGATGCAATGGGCTGAATGGCCTCCTCCTGTGCATTTTGTGATTTGATGAGTAGCCCCCCCACCTCGATCCAGCCTGCCAGTCATAACTAGAAGAATTCTAATGCGGGGTGGGGGTTTGGCAATTAGGGATGCAGAGCCTTCCCCAGTACCCCCTCATTCCCAGCCCTTTAGTCTCCCCTTCTTAGCCCCGGCCTAGTGGTGGATTAGGTCTGGTAAATGCACGGGGATAGGGTCTGGGTAAGATGCTTTTACGGAGAGTCGGTACAGACTCGATGGGCCGAATGGCGTGTGTTCCTGATCACAATATCTTGTTGCGTAAAAATGTAATTCTCTTCACCTCCCCTCGAATTATTTTGCTTATTATTTAAAACACGTCTCTTCTGGATACTGACTCACCAGCCCAGGTTTACCTCTCACATACCTGTCGCATAGCAATAGACCCCACCCACCCACCTGTGCTGGGATGAGGCCTTTAAGAGTCATGGACTGCAGTGGCAAAAGAGTCCCTGGGTGTGTGCGGTGAGAATAGGCACTATGCAAATGCAGTGCGGCTCAGACCTGAGGGAGAGGGCATTTTTAATGCAAACATAAACTGGCTGGTTTGTTTTCTAGTTCTTGACAATGAGTTATTCCCAAAACATTCCGCTCCGAGCTCAGTGTTGATGAATGTTCCAAGGCCTTGACTTTCATCCTAAAGCCCAGAAATGGACACAATGTTCCCCGCTGAAAACGAAGCAGTGATTCATAAAAGTTTCGCAGAATGTCCGTGTTCCTGTGGTGAATCAAGGATGTGGAGGCATTAGAGAGGGTGCAGGATAGGTGCCTGGGAATGAGTGCGGAGATGAAAAACCTCAGTTAAGAATAGATTGGAGAAGCTGGGATTGTTTTCCATGATGGGAATTGATGCTGTTGTGAATATCCCTGAGGTGAAAACTCAAGTTACGCCTCTGTCAATCTGGGTGTGAGTGAGTTTGGGCTTATAAGAACATAAGAACATTAGAACTAGGAGCAGGAGTCAACCATCTGGCCCCTCGAGCCTGCTCCGCCATTCAATAAGATCATGGCTGATCTTTTTGTGGACTCAGCTCCACTTACCCGCCCGCTCACCATAACCCTTAGTTCCTTTACTGTTCAAAAATGTATCTATCCTTGCCTTAAAAACACTCAATGAGGTAGCCTCAACTGCTTCACTGGGCAGGGAATTCCACAGATTCATAACCCTTTGGGTGAACTTGGATTGGAAATTGGATTTGGGTGAATTTGAATGAAACCCTTTTGTGGGTGGCATTGTGGCACAATGGATGTCACGGTGGCACAGTGGTTAGCACTGCTGCCTCACAGCGCCAGGGACCTGGGCTCGATTCCCGGCTTGGATCACTGTCTGTGCGGAGTCTGCACGCTCTCCCCGAGTCTGCGTGGGTTTCCTCCAGGTGCTCCGGTTTCCTCCCACAGTCCGAAAGATGTGCTGGCTAGGTGCATTGGCCATGCAAAATTCTCCCCGAATGTATCCAAACAGGGGCTGGAGTGTGGTGACTAGGGGAATTTCACAGTAACTTCATTGCAGTGTTACTGTAAGCTTACTTGTGACACTAATAAATAAACTTGAAACTAATAAATAAACTTGAAGAGGTCCCTCCTCAACTCAGTCCTAAATCTGCTCTCCCTTATTCTGAGGCCATGTCCCCTAGTTCTGTTTTCACCCGCCAGTGGAAACAACCTCTCCTGCTTCTATCTTATCTATTCCCTTTATGTGCTTGTAAGTGTGAGTGGCTGGAGTTACCTATGTATATGTATGTGAATGTTTGTGTGTGTCGGAATGTTTGTGCATTTTTTAAAATGTGTGATGTGTGTGTCCGTGTGTTTAAAAATTCTATTCCATTCTCGGAGTTACGAAATCAATGCGCAGAGTGGACAGAGCGAGCCCCGAATCCACCTCCTCCCAAAAAATAATTCAAATTCAAATTGAATCCCATTCATGGTCCCCACAAGAGATGCATGCTAACTCTGAGCTGACAAGAAGAGGCATTACACCTGACCTCAAGCTTGATCCTACACTTAGCCAAAAGGCCAAGATACGATGTGTATCTGTGTGTGTGTCTGTCTGTCTGTCTGTGTGTCAGCCTGTGTGTGTCTGTTTATATATTTGTGTGACTGTGTGCAGGTCTGAAGTCTGACTCTGTGTCTGTCTGCAGTCTGGCTCTGTGTCAGTCTGCAGTCTGTCTCTGTGTCAGTCTGGCTCTGTGTCTGTCTGCAGTCTGGCTCTGTGTCGATCTGCAGTCTGGCTATGTGTCTGTCTGCAGTCTGGCTCTGTGTCTATCTGCAGTCTGGCTATGTGTCTGCAGTCTGGCTTTGTGTCTGTCTGCAGTCTGGCTCTGTGTCTGCCTGCAGTCTGGCTCTGTGTCTGTCTGCAGTCTGGCTCTGTGTCTGTCTGCAGTCTGGCTTTGTGTGTGTTTGTATCTGTTTACATTTGGCAATCAGTAGGTTTATTTTTCCAGGCCGTTTACCACACTTGGGTGTGAACCTAATGGATAGTGCGACTGCCAGTATCTCTCTCTCACTCCTCCACCTGGGATGGTTGTCCAATTAGGGATAGCTGGCAGGCTGAGGAGGTGGGAGAGTGAATCAGTGGGCGCTGGAAACGTTACCAGCCAATCCTGCCAGAGGCCCGTGCTGCCATCGACCCCATTGATCACTCAGACTGCAGGTTGCACTGCTCTGACCGGCTGTGCACTCAGCTCCTGTGAGCTGCAGGATGTTGTGGGGTGGGGTTGGGGGTGGGGAGGGGGGGGGGGGGGGGGGGGCGAGGGGGGGGGGAGGGCAGGTGGGGGGGGAGGCGGGGGATGGGGGGGATTGATAAAATTTCATTGTCCCAACAAAATAGTAATTGACTAATTAACTATTTAAATTGGCTTCCAACTTCAAACCCATTTCCAAGGGCTTGTGTACTTGTGTGAATTTGTACATGTGTGTGTACGTGTCAATGCATCAGTATGACTGCCTGCATGTGAGTATGTGTGTATGCATGTGTGTGTGTGTATGTCTGCGTGTGTACCTGTGCATCTGCTATGTATGTCTGCGTTTGGTAGCATGTTTGTTTATGTATGTGAATCTGCATGTCTGTGTGCGTATATGTCTGTGTGTGTATAGATGTGTCTATGTATCTGTGTGTGGGTGTCTGTGTGTATGTCTGTCTATGGGTGTCTGTGCAAGCGTGTGTGTGTATATACATGTGTGTGCATCTGTGCGTGTGTGTGTCTGTATGTGTGTGTATGTCTGTATGTATACATGTATTTGTGTATCTGTGTGTGTCTATATGTGTGGGTGTCTGTGTGTCTATATGTGTGGGTGTCTGTGTGTCTATATGTGTGTGTGTCTGTGTGTCTATATGTGTGGGTGTCTGCGCGTCTATATGTGTGGGTGTCTGTGTGTCTATATGTGTGGGTGTCTGAGTGTAAACATGAACAAAGAACAAAGGGGCAAAGAAAATTACAGCACAGGAACAGGCCCTTCGGCCCTCCAAGCCTGTGCTGATCATGATGCCCTGATTAAACTTTAAAAAAACCTGCTCTATCTCGGTCCATATCCCTCCATTCCCTCCCTATTCATGGACCCATCCAGGTGCCTCTTAAATGATGCTAAACTGCCTGCTTCCACCACCTCCTCTGGCAGCGCGTTCCAGACACCCACCACTCTCTGTGTTAAAAACTTTCCCTGCACTGTTCCCTTAAACTTTCTCCCTCTCACCTTGAACCTGTGCCTCTTTGTAATTGACACTTCCACCATCTTATGCCTCTTATAATTTTGTAGACCTCTATCAGGTCTCCCCTCATCCTCCGTCTTTCCAGCGAAAACAATCCTAGTTTATTCAACCTCTCCTCATAGCCAACATTCTTGAGACCAGGCAACATCCCAGTGAAGCTTCTTTGCACTCTCTCCAAAGTTTCCATGTCCTTCTGGGAATGTGGCGACCAGAACTGCACGCAATACTCCAAATGCGGCCTAACCAAGGTTTTATATAGCTGCAACATGATTTCCCAACTCCTGGACTCAGTGTCCCGGCTGATGAAGGCAAGCATGCCACATGCCTTCTTAATCACCTTGACCACCTATGTTGCTACTTTTAGGGAACAGTGGACCTGCACGCCCAGATCCCTCTGTATGTTAATATTCCTAAGGGTTCAGCCATTTACAGTATAATTCACACCTAAATTTGATCCTCCAAAATGCATCACCCTGAATTTATCCAGATTAAAATCCATCTGCCACTTCTGTGCCCAAGTCTCCAATCTATCGATATCCTGTTGTATCCTCTGACAATCCTTGGCACTATCAGCAACTCCGCCAATCTTTGCGTCATCCGCAAACTTATTAATCAGACCACCCACATTTCCTCCAGATCATTTACATATACTACAAACAACAGAGGCCCCAGCACTGATCCCTGCGGAACCCATCCACCGTTACTCTCTGTCTTCTATAACCAAGCCAATTCTGTATCCATCTAACCAGCCCATCCCAAATCTCATGTGATATTAGTTTTTGTACCAGTGTGCCATGTGGGATCTTCTCAAACGCCTTACTAAACATGGATGTGTGTGTGTGTGTGTGTGTGTATCTGTGTGTGTGTGTAGGTGTGTGTGTGTGTGTATCTGTGTGTGTGTGTAGGTGTGTGTTGTGTGTATCTGTGTGTGTGGGTGTGTGTGTGGGTGTGGAGATGTGTGTATCTCTGTGTGGGTGTGTGTGTATCTGTGCATGTGGGTGTATCTGTGTGTGTGTGTGCGTGGTGTGAGTGTGTGTATGTGTGTATCTGTGTGTGTGAGTGTGTGTGTGTGTGGAGATGTGTGTATCTCTGTGTGGGTGTGTGTGTATCTGTGCATGTGGGTGTATCTGTGTGTGTGTGTGCGTGGTGTGAGTGTGTGTGTGTATCTGTGTGTCTGTGTATCTGTTTGTGTATGTGTTTGTGAGTGTATGTATCTGTGTGTGTGTATCTTTGTGTGTGAATGTATGTGTATCTTTGTGTGTGAGTGAGTGTGTGTGGGTGTGTGTGTGTGTATCTGTGTGGGTGAGTGTGTATCTGTGCATGTAGGTGTATCTGTGTGTGTATCTGTGTGTGAGTGTGTATGTGTGTGTGTATCTGTGTGTGAGTGTGTGTGCCTATATGTGTACCTCTTTTGGAGTTTAATAATCTGCACATTCTCATGTAGCAGATGGGAGCTGTGTTTCTGAACAGTTGCTGCAAACTCTCACCTCAGTTTTCATGCTTCAGGTAACAATAACGTGAGTTTGTTCACCGGATTAATGTGAATTTAGGTCTCACCCTCGGCACCAAGGCGTGTTGTAACATTTGGGTGTTTATCTGCATCCTCCCTTATCTGGGTGTAATATTTTAACACATTCTCCTCGCTGCTGCACCAGGACCACAGCAACACTCAGCACATCGAGATTCTGTTTCTGTTCCGACCAGTTTGCTGCACAAATATGAATGCAAATTGGGAAGAGATTATACAGAAAGCTGGCACACAGGGTTCGATATACTCACTCTCAGAGTTTCGCTATGAACAAGCTCCTTAACAGGTTTGTGTCCATGCGTAGAAGCATAATTAAGGACCCCACGCACCCCGGACATTCTCTCTTCCACCTTCTTCCGTCGGGAAAAAGATACAAAAGTCTGAGGTCACGTACCAACCGACTCAAGAACAGCTTCTTCCCTGCTGCTGTCAGATTTTTTGAATGGAACTACCTCGCATTAAATTGATCTTTCTCTGCACCCCAGCTATGACTGTAACACTACATTGGGGAGGTAGTGGCCTAGTGGTATTATCGCTAGACTATTAATCCCGAAACTCAGCTAAAGTTCTGGGGACCCGGGTTCAAATCCTACCGTGGCAGATGGTGGAATTTGAATTCAATAAAAAATATTTGGAATTAAAAGTCTAACCATGAAACCATTGTCGATTGTTGGAAAAACCCACCTGGTTCACTAATGTCCTTTAGGGAAGGAAATCTGCCGTCCTTACCCGGTCTGGCTTACATGTGACTCCAGACCTACAGCAATGTGATTGATTCTCAACTGCCCTCGGGCGACTAGGGATGGGCAATAAATGCTGACCCAGCCAGCGACGCCCATATCCCACGAATGAATTTTAAAAAGTTCTGTATCCTCTCCTGTCCTTCTTTATGAACGGTATGTTCTGTCTGTATAGAGTGCAAGAAATAATACTTTTCACTGTATGTTAATACATGTGACAATAATAAATCAAATCAAATCAAAAAACACTCTGGACAATCTGCCCTGTTATCATTTGCATTCAATGCTTTCATCGACGAAGCTACAAACTAAATGATAGCTACAGTCAGAATTCCCTCTTGTGTCAGGTTGTAGAAAGATTACAATTCCACCATTTGATTAAATTACGGTTTTGAATTAAGTTTTAAATGATCTTGACCTGAGTTCTATTTACCCACGGGAACTCTGACAAACAAAAGTCACTGGATTGGAAGTCCCTCTGTGCACAATGTTTTGGGGGAGAATGTTCCAGATTTCCACCATTCTTTATGTGAAGAATGTTTCCTGATTTGTTTCCTGAATGGCCAAGCTCGAGTTATAAGAATACACTCCCTTCTTCTCAATCGTCCATTGAAGGAAGTGGTTTCTCCACATGCACCCTATTGAATCCTTTTAATATTGAAATACCTCAAACAGATTATCCTTCCACCTCCCACACACTCAAACAAATACAGGCCAAGATTGTGAAACCAGTCTTTATAATTTAACCCTCCGAACCACACTGTGGAAAAGTGTCTAAGTTTGACCTCTCCCCGAAGGAGGTGGAGGCTTTGGAGAGGGTTCAGAAAAGATTTACC
>NC_135825.1:5629941-5640335 GCF_964213995.1 Mustelus asterias | reverse complement strand
CCACCAGGGGATGAGACGTCACACCCCCTCCCCTCCCACCGCCCCCCCCAGGGGATGAGACGTCACTCCCCCTCTCCTCCTCCCACCCCCCTCCCGCCCCGACCAGAGGATGACCTGGGTCAGAGAGCCGTTGCAGTCTCTGACCCCGCTCTTCAGAGGCTGCAGCGGCGACTTCAGACTTTTATTTTGCAGGTCGGTAACAGCGCAAATGCATTTAAATCGTCGGGCCGCCCGATTCGGGCGCCGGCCTTACCCGCGCCCGAATCGGGTGTCGGTTCCCGTTTTCGGGCGCGAAGTTTTGGTAAAATCAGGCCCGAAGACACTGGGACAAGATGGAGGTACATGAAGTTTACTCTGGCTGGTTTCTGTCTGAGTGTGCAATGTGTAGAACACTGAGGGATAAGTTTCTATTCGGGAAGATAAGAAGTTGACATCATTCTTGGTGCTATCAAACCAGAAACATTAATCAGTCTTAGCTTTGCGGCAATTCCTATTTCCAGCGTGTAGTTGGGGCTCCCACTGAAAAGGTCAGAGCTGAAGTCTATGGTGTCTTGTATATAATTACAAGATGATCAGTCAATTAAGGGATGACTTTACTGAGTCACAAATCCCCTTCCAATTTTGCATGCGGATTCTCAAATCAGGCGCGTTGTCGGAATCCTGGATGTGATGCTGTATAATTTCAAGCCTGCAAAGTAGAAAGCAGTTAATCTATTGAATGTAGTAAGCAGAATCATTGGTAAACTGTTTGCTTCACTCTTATTTCAGAATCTATTGCCGTACATGGGTGTGCAAAAAAATAGCAAATATCGATTGCAGAAATTGTTCTTTATCAAAGTTCATTACGTTGAGAAGTGAATTGATTACATTTCACTTCATAACTGCCAGGAACTCGTACAAATTACTGCAGCTGCTGGAATCTGGGCTTTGACAGAGGGTCACCTGGACTCGAAACGTCAGCTCTTTTCTCTCCTTACGGATGCTGCCAGACCTGCTGAGATTTTCCAGCATTTTCTCTTCTGGTTACTGTCGCTTGTACATTTGGTGGGCTAAGATCAGATGTGACTTTTCCCTGCTCTTTCCCTCTTTTTTCCCCCCTCTGTTTTCTCCTTGAGGTGTAGTCAGCCATGGCTCAGTGGTCAAACCCCCCCCCACCTTTGAGCGAGGAAGTTGAGTTCGGTTCACCACTCCAGAAACTTGTGCACGCAATCCTGGTTGGCTTTCCCAGTGCTGTACTGAAGGAGTGCCGCACTGCCAGAGATGCTGTCCCTCAAATGAGACATTAAATGGAGGCCTCATCTGCCCTCTTAAGTGGACATAAAGGACTCCATTGTCACTATTGCAAAGAGGAACAGGGGAATTCTTCCTGGTCAACATTTGTTCCTCAACCAACATCACAAATGGCTATTGTCACATTGCTGTTTGTGGGAGCTTGCTGTGTATAAATTGGCTGCCTCATTTCATAGAACATAGAACACAGACCAGTACAGCACAGAAACAAGCCCTTCGGCCCACAATGTTGTGCAGAACATGACACCAAATTAAAGTAATCCCTTCTGCCTACCCTTGGTCCATATCCCTCTATTCCTGTGGAAATTAAGTTGTAATTCCAGCTATGGCCAAATATTTAATTCACTTTGTTCCGCCAGGTTAAAGATGCTCACTTCAAATAAAACATCATGGAGTTTCTGGAACTTATGAAACTATAGTTAAAAGCAGTTAAAAATGGCAGATGCTGGTGGGGAAAAATTAAGTTACAACAATTGTGGAAATTAAGTTATGACAAACAACTCTGTCAAGTGATGGAAAACGTTTATTCGCCAGCAGGACCTTCAGTGAGGCCAACGCTTATGTACTCAGGATAAGAGACTAATCTGACCTTGCGTCAGTTTCATAAACACTGCATTCCAGGGCTAGGACACAGGATGAAAACAAAGACTGCCGTGTCCTTATCTAAAAGCCCCTTAAATGCCCCTATTGTATCTGCCTCCAATACAACCCTTACAACCCGTTCCAGACACCTACCACTCTCTGTGCTAAAAACTTGCCCCTCTCATCTCCGTTGCACTTCCCCCATCTCACCTTAATTTCCTATATTACAACAGTGACTACACTTCAAAAAATACTTCATTGGCTGTAAAGTGCACTGCAACACCTTGAAGTTGTCTTCTCTTGTTTTTCTAATGCTGGAGGTATAGCTGGCAAATATTGTGTGATTTGATTTGATTTGATTTATTATTGTAACATGTATTAACACACAGTGAAAAGTATTGTTTCTTGCTCACTATACAGGCAAAACATACCATTCATAGAGAAGGAAACGAGAGAGTGCAGAATGTAGTGTTACAGTCATAGCTAGGGTGTAGAGAAAGATCAACTTACTACGAGGTAGGTCCATTCAAAAGTCTGACAGCAGCCGGGAAGAAGCTGTTCTTGAGTCGGTTGGTACGTGACCTCAGACTTTTGCATCTTTTTCCCAATGGAAGAAGGTGGAAGAGGGAATGTCCGGGGTGCATGGGGTCCTTAATTATGCTGGCTGCTTTTCCGAGGCAGCAGGAAGTGTAGACAGAGTCAATGGATGGGAGGCTGGTTTGCATGATTGACTGGGCTTCATTCACGACCCTTTGTAGTTCCCTGTGGTCTTGGACAGAGCAGGAACCCATACCAAGCTGTGATACATCCAGAAAGAATGTTTTTTATGGTGCATCTATTAATGCGTGCTTATGATGTATCACCCTGCTGACTGAGGCTCCTGCTCACAAGGGCACTTTCTAAAATTTCCCGTCGACACCAGTAACTCTCTTTCACCTTGCCAAGTAACAACGCTTTGACTCTAAACCCAGGTGGAGTTAAAAATCCCTACAGCGCAAAGAGCGGGGACCCTCCCCAGTGTCCCGACAAATCTCTGTTCATCAATCAGCATCACCAGGACAGGTTATCTCTGCATTTAACTCATTGTTTGGATCTTCTTGCTGTGAGCAGATTGGTTGCTGTGTTTAGGTACATTATTACCAGAAACAACCATCGGAAACGCTTCACTGGGTATAAGACAATTTGAAATGAACTGTTGTAAAAGGTGCTATATAAATGGAAGTTCTTTCTTCTCGCAGTGGTCTGTATGAGTCAAGATACTGCAGAACAATTCACTAATTGACCTGCATAACGCGGCCAACCTTACTGGAGGGTTGAAATGCGAGTGAACCTACACTAAAAAGAAAGATTTAGCATTGTGGTAGATGAGACATCACTTGGTTAACTGGCAATTGATTCCACAGCAGGGTTTCAGACTGAATCTCAAAACAAAGCAGCTCTTTGCGCAGTCACTTCATGCCAAACCAGACCGATTGATAATCTGCAGAAATAAACCATTTTTACTGGTAGATTCGGGGGCAGTGACACAGGGGTTCCATCTTATAATCATCAGCATTGTTTTCACAGCTCCGAGGATATTTTAATCGGCCTGGATTTCAGAATCATCGCTTTCAAAAGAGAGAAACCTTTTTAAAACACTATCGAGATTATGCCACTTTAGTGTGCTTGAGTCAAGATTGCATTATCTACCCGTATAAAAACCAACACGTCGCCTTAATTTATAAACCCATTGGAGCATGTTGTAACATTGATGTTTAATTTATTTCCCACATAAAATTGCACCAAAGTTTAAGAATGTTCTGGAATGTTTTTTTGCTAGCTTGGTGCAAAGTGATTTTAATCTGACCTCTCCACCCCCGTCTTTTAAAACCTATTTGTGTCTGTGTGGGCGAAGCAATCCGTTTGCCAATTAAAAAAAAAAGACTTTCGTTTTTATCAAAGTCTTTCACATCCTTTGCAATGCCCCCGAGCACTTTAGGAGCAAAGAGGTGCTTCCCTGAAGTGTAATCACTATTGTAATGAAGGAAAAGTGGCGGCCAATTTAGGCACAGCAAGATCCCACAAACAGCGATGTGATAAGCACCAGATGATCTCGGATTTCATCGGAAATGTTTTGATTTGATTTATTATTGTCACTTGTATTAGTATACAGTGAAAAGTATTGTTACTTGCGCGCTATACAGGCAAAACACACCGTTCATAGAGAAGGAAATGAGGGAGTGCAGAATGTAGTGTTACAGTCATAGCTCGGGTGTGGAGAAAGATCAACTTAATGCAAAGTAGGTCCATTCAAAAGTCTGACAGCAGCAGGGAAGGGGCTGTTCTTGAGTCGCTTGGTATGTAACCTCAGACTTTTGTATCTTTCTCTCGACGGAAGGTGGAAGAGAGAATGTCCGGGGGGTGCGTGAGGTCCTTGATTATGCTGGCTGCTTTGTCGAGGCAGCGGGAAGTGTAGACAGAGTTAATGGGTGGGAGGCTGGTTTGCGTGATGGATTGGGCTACATTCACGACCTTTTGTAGTTCCTTGGGTCTTGGGCAGAGCAGGAGCCATACCGAGCTGTGATACAACCAGAAAGAATGCTTTCTATGGTGCATCTGTAAAAGTTGGTGAGAGTTGTAACTGACATGCCAAATTTCCTTAGTCTTCTGAGAAAGCGTGGGTATGGGTAAATGTGGGTTGAGGAATAGAAATTGATTAGAATCACAGGTAGAAGGTGGCACAGGGCTGCACAGTGGCACAGTGGTTAGCACTGCTGCCTCACAGCGCCAGAGACCTGGGTTCAATTCCAGCCATAGGAATTGTCCATGCTAAATTGACCCTTAGGGTGCAATTTTCCCATCCTGCCTGCCACAGAAATCGCAGCGGGCGGGACACAGACCATGAAATGGTCCATTGACCTTGGGCGGGGCTTTCCGTTCTTGGGTTGAGCGCAGCCGGAAAATCCCACCCTCAGTTTCAGAGGGATTAGCAGGGTAAATAGGTGGGGTAACGGGGATAGGGCTTGGGTGAGATTGTTGTCGGTGCAGGCTCAAATGGCTTCCTTCTGTACTGTAAGGATTCTATGAAATGGCACAGAAATTTCAACAATATATCATCACAATAGGTGAAGCTGGAGACCTGAGTAGTATTGGAAAAAACAGTGTTCCACATATCATACATCTTCCCTGTTCTTCTTCAAAATAGTGTTTTCAGATCCTTTATGTCCATCTGAGAATGCAAATGGCGCCTTGGCTTAATCGCACATCCAAGAGGTAGCAACTCCGACTGCAGTTAACTCTCAGTAATGCACTGGGAGTCTCGGCTAGATCCACATATCTGAAAACCCAGAACCTTCAAAGCATGGAGAGTGCAGTGTGACCCAGGGCTAACTCTTTTGGTGCGATTTCAAAAGTGAAATATGACAGGGTGGGAACAGCGGAAGGACTGAATTCACCTTTCAAATTCTGAAAGGCCTTGATAGAGTGGAGAGAGAGAGAAACTGGCTCCTCTTGTGGGGAAGAGCAAAACGTGTGGCCATCAACATGAGATAGTCACCAAGAAATCCAGTAGGGAATTCAGAAATCATTTCTATGCAAGGAGGCAGAAGAGGAGGGATCAAGGACAAGAACTAAAGATAGAAATGGGAATCAGAAAAGGGATGGCAGAGAAATCATAGAACGAGAGTAAAAGTTAGAATTAGATGGTACGCTGGGCGCAGCTTGCAAGAAGTCGCCTCACTCCGGTGCCATCTTGGGAAAAAAATAATTTAAAAAATACTAATACACATGATGATAATAAATCAAATTAAATCAAATCAATAAAAGAATCAAGGACCAGAATCAAACAGGGCCACAGTGAAAAATAGTGGATCGTGACAAGTAATGTTGAAAAGTTTAAAGTTTAAAGTTTATTTATCGGTCACAACTAGTCTTAGATTAACACTGCAATGAAGTTACTGTGAAAATCCCCTAGTCGACACTCTCCGGTGCCTGTTCGGGTACACTGAGGGAAAATTTAGCAAGGCCAATGCACATCTTTGTATTGTGGGAGGAAACCGGAGCACCCGGAGGATGTGTAAACTCTGCACAGATGGTGACCCAAGCCGGGAATCGAATCCAGGTCCCTGGCGCTGTGAAGCAGAGTGCTAACCACTGTGCCACCATGCTGCCCCATGAAATGCCTTAAGGATTCATGCATTAACGGATTGAACTTTTGCAATAAAGTGGATGAATTAGTTTTGAAAATAGATATAAATGAGTATGATATAGTTAGGATTATGGAGCCACGGCTGCAGGGTGACCAGGGATGGGTATTGAACATCCAGGAGTATTCAGTATTTAGGAAGGACAGGCAAAAAGGAATAGGCGGTAGAGTTGTATTGCTGGTTAAAGAGGAAATTAACGCAATAGTGAGGATAGATATTAGCTCTGATAATGTGGAATCAGTATGGATAGAGGTGAGAAACACTCAGGGGCAATAAACATTAATGGGGTTTTTATGTAGATGCCCAAACTGTAACGGTGATGTTGGGAATGGCATTAAACAGGAAATTAGAGACACATGCAATGAAGGAACATCTATAATTGTGGGTGATTTTAATCCGCATAAAGGCTGAGCAAATCAGATTAGTCATAATACCGTAGAGGAGGAATTTCTGGAGTGTGTACGGGATGGTTTTCTGGACCAATACGTTCAGGAACCAACTGGAGAACAGGCCATCCTAGAGTGGGTGTTGTCTAATGAGAAAGGACTAATTGGCAATCTATTGTGTAAGACCTCTTGGGGATGAGGACCATAATATGGTAGAATTTTTCATCAAGATGAAGAGTGATTGATTCTGAGACCAGGGTCCTGAACGTTAATCAAGGAAACTCCGATGGTATGTGGTGTGATTTGGCTATGATGGATTGGGAACATTACTTAAAGGGATAATAGTGGACAGGCAATAGTAAACATTCAAAGAGTGCGTGGGTGAATTGCAACAATTGTTTATTCCTGTCTGGCACAGAAGTTAAACGGGAAAGGTGATCAAAACATAGATTACAAGG
This sequence comes from Mustelus asterias, assembly GCF_964213995.1. Classification (NCBI taxonomy): domain Eukaryota; kingdom Metazoa; phylum Chordata; class Chondrichthyes; order Carcharhiniformes; family Triakidae; genus Mustelus; species Mustelus asterias. The sequence goes on along the minus strand of NC_135825.1, from coordinate 5,633,435 downwards.
GAAATTAGATCCAAGGAAAGGGCATACAAATTGACCGTTAAAAAACAACAGATCTGAGCATTTGGAGCAGTTGAAATTCAGCAACTGAGGATTAATTAAGAAGGGGAAAATAGAGTACGAGAATAAGCTTGCAGGGAACATAAAAACTGACTGTAAAAGTTTCTATCGATATGTGAAGAGAAAGAGATTGGTGAAGACAACTGTAGGCCCCTTACAGTCACAAACAGGGGAACTTATAAGGAGGAACAAAGAAATGGCTGACCAGCTGAATACTTACTTTGATTCTGTCTCCGCAAAGGAGGACACAAATAACATATCAGAAATGTCGGGGAACAAAGGCTTTAGTGAGAGAGAGAAATTAGTATTAGTAGAGAAATGGCATTGGGAAATTGATGGGATTGAAGGCTGATAAATCCCCAAGTCCTGATAAACTACATCCCAGAGTACTTACGGAAGTCGTCATAGAAGTAGTGGATGAATGGTGGTCATTTTCCAAGATTCTATTGGCTCTGGAACAGTTCCTACAGAATTGAGGGTAGCTAATGTTATCCCACTATTTAAAAAGGGAGGTAGAGAGAAAACAGGGAATTATAGACTGGTCAGCCTGATGTCAATAGTGGGGAAAATTCTAGAATCCATTCTCAATGATTTTATAGCACTGGTAAACAGTGGTAGAATCGAACAGAGTCAGCTTGGATTTATGAAAGGAAAATCGTGCTTGACAAATCTATTGGAATTCTTCGCGGGTGTAACTCGTAGAGTTGATGAGGGGGGGTCAGTGGATGTGGTATATTTGGACATTCAGAAGGCTTTTGACGAATTCCCACAAAACAGATTCAAGTGCATTGGATTGGGGGTAGTGTATTGAGATGGATAGAAAACTGGTTGGCAGACAGGAAACAGAGTAGGAATAAACATGTCATTTTCCAAATGGTAGGCAGTGAGTGTCAGAATGTAACTGGTGACAACTACGTATTGCTTGTAATGTGACCAATAGGAACAAGATGTAAGGGCCAGCTGACCCAGTAAGCCATAGAACCAATTACAGAGTGATATAATAGTCAGCTGACCAGCTGATTCACTATAAATAAGAAACTATGTAGAATTGTGGGGAGCTTGGAGTGGCCCAGGGCGAGGCCCCAAGTTTGGAGTAATGAAGTTTCTTTATTAAACCTTTTCTTTGATTTATAAGTTGGTGTAAGTTTTGTTGTATTTTTGTTATCTGCAATTCTGAAGAGTTCCTTCTGAAGAAACAGTGAGTAGTGGGGTACGGCAGGGTCAGTGCTGGAACCCCAGATATTCACTGTATATATTAATGATTTAGATGAGGGAACTTAATGTAATATCTCCAACTTTGCAGATGGCACAAAGCTGAGTGGGAGGGTGAGCTGTGAGGAGGATGCAGAGATGCTTTAGCGTGATTTGGACAGGCTGAGTGAGTGGGCAAATGCATAGCAGATGCTGTATAATGTGGATAAATGTGAGGATATTCACTTTGGTAGCAATAATAGAAAGACATTGTTATCTGAATGGCTGTAAATTGAGAGAGTGGAATGTGCAACGAGACCTGGGTGTCTTTGTGCACCAGTCGCTGAAGGTAAGCATGCAGGTGCAGCAGGCGGTAAAGAAGGCAAATGGTATTTTGGCCTTCATTGCGAGAAGATTCGAGTACAGGAGCAGGGATGTGTTGTTGCAACTACACAGGGCCTTGGTGAAGCCACACCTAGAATATTATGAACAGTTTTCATCTCCTTATCTGAGGAAGGATGATCTGCTATGGAGGGAGAGCAGTGAAGATTTACCAGACTGATTCCTGGGATGGCAGGACTGACTTAACAGGAGAGATTGAGTCGATTAGGATTATATTCACTGGAGATAAGAAGAATGAGGGGGGAATCTTATAGAAACCTATAAAATTTTAACAGGACTAGACAGGGTAGATTCAGAAAGAATGATCCCGATGCTTGGGGTGTCCAGAACTAGGGATCATTGTCTAAGGATACGGGGTAAACCTTTTAGGACAGAGATGAGAAATTTCTTCACCCAGAGACTGCAGAAAACAGTTGAGGCCAAAACAGTTCTCAAGAAAGAGTTAAATATAACTCTTAAGGTGAAGGGAATCAAGGATATGATAGGAAGGCGGGATCAGGCTACTGAGTTGGATGATTATCCATGATCAAAATGAATGGCAGAGCAGGCTCGAAGGGCTGAATGGCCTCCTCCTGCTCTTATTTTCCATGTTTCTTCACTCAAAGGGGGTGAGAATATGAAACTCGCTCTCACTGGGGAGTGGTTAAAGTGAAGTGTATTGATCCATTTAAGGGGAAACTAGCTAAACATATGAGGGAGAAGGGGCTAGAAGATCATAATGATAGATTTAGATAAGGAAAATGGGACAAGACTGGAGTGAAGCTTAAAAACCAGCATAGACCTTTTGGGCTGAATGGCCTGTTTCTGTGCTGTATTATCCTATGCAACACATCATTTCTAGTTTATAGAGGGCAAAACTCCATAGCACATAACCGCACTTAGCATTACTCAATGAGCTGGTAATCTGATTTAGAATATCACAGAATGACTTGTGTGGGCTGTTTCTGGGCTTTTCGAGGTTGCTTACGTAGAGTAAAGAGTGTTTCAATCTGAAGCATGTTGGTGATTGATGCTAACTGTACAGGAAGGTTGACAAACACTCTACTCACCAGCATTGACACAAAGTTATAGAGTCAGAATAGCATACGAGGAGGCCATTCAACTCATGGAGGGCATGCTGGCTCTCTGTAGAGCAATCCAGTTAGTCTCATTACCCTGTCTATCACCTTAGCCCTGCAAGTTCATTTCTCTGCAGTTTCCAACCAATTTCCTTTCGAAATTATTGATTGCCTCTCCTCACACTGTCCTCCGAGGGAATGAATCTCAGATCCCTGACCTTGGGTCAAGCAGAGTAGACATTAGCCCCTGGAATCCTGTTCCAAATCCCCAGTTAGTGAGCACAGCTGTAGAGGACACCTCTAGATGTGGCGAGGGGTCAGGAACAGACTCCAGTTCCTGCCACCGAAAGAGAAAATGCTAGAAAATCTCAGCAGGCCTGGCAGCATCTGTAAGGAGAGAAAAGACCTGACGCTTCGAGTCCAGATGACCTTTTGTCAAAGCTAAAAGGCAGAGAAAGTGGGAGATATTTATACTGCAGAGGGAGGGAATGAAAGATGAGTCATAGCCACAAAAACAAGGGGAAAGACTGCTAATGGCAGTCCATAGAGAGAATAGAAGGTGTGAATGGCCAAACGGCAGAGAAGCTGAAATCAGAGGGTGAGCGGTGACAGATGAAGATGTGGGAGAGAGATAAAATTGAGAAGAAAGGGGAAGCAAGGGGGAGAAAGGGGAAGGAAAGAAGGGGATAAAATAAGGGGAACAAGTGGCGGGGGGAAGAAAAATAAAGAAAGACAATAAAGAAATAAAAGGTAGGGAACAGTTACAAATAAATAAAATGAAATCAA